>NW_006800146.1:763674-792608 GCF_000485575.1 Poecilia formosa
CCTAAGAATCTTCAATCTCCTGCCTATTTCAATGATAGGCCCCTTTATGAAACAGTTGTAGTTATTTATTTATTTATCAAAGACAGTGTCTTCTGTCTTGTTTCCTTCAATGGTTCTATGTGCAGCGCCACCACAGGCGAGGAGGGGAACAAGTTTTTCAAAGGTTAGTTTGACAGTGCAGAGTGAAAGCGAACCACAGCAGCTGAAATTCTAACAAATGTTGCAACTTTGGTTCCAAACTGAGCTGAGCGTACCGGACTGTCAGGTCTGAAAACACCCTAAGAATCTTCAATCTCCTGCCTATTTCAATGATAGGCCCCTTTATGAAACAGTTGTAGTGATTTATTTATTATTATTATTATTATTATTATTATTATTATTATTAGTAGTAGTAGTAGTAGTAGTAGTAGTATTATGCATTGGAAATTATAACCTTATTCAGTAGGAAAAGAAAAAGAACTGTAGAAAATAAAGCAGTATTTCATCGTCAAGACAATTATTGGAATAACATGCTTTATCTGCAGTGAAATATTAAGCCACAGCGATCTGGCCTTTAATGATTCACTATAATCAGCGACAGCTACAGCACAACTCCCACCTCGCTCCGCTATAAATCCTGCACTACAACTTTAACTAGACCACGCTGTTTAAATTTCAGCTCGCCGCCCATGTTATAGTTAGATGCTGACAACCTGATTTAGTCTCACTGCAACATATGCTTTAACTGTTCACTGTGAGCATTTTTATTTTTTATCCTCCGAACACTCGCAAACATTAAGGGAGCCGCTGCTGATGTGGCTGCCAGCAGCAGCCTCAATAACATTCCCCCGGGGGCAGATTTAAATCCTGTTAGTGCTTCATGTAATGGTAATGAAAATGCAGGATGGAAGCGGTTATGTAAAGGCTCCATAACTGAGCATATTTAGATGGTATGAAAGAAGTGGAGGGAGGGGGAGGAGGGGGGAAAGGCAGCCTCACAGCCAGCCGAGGCTCATCCTGAATGCGGCAGGCAGCAGCTTTGGGTTTGTAATGAAACGAGTCGTTGTTTCTCGGCGGGCGGCTGAATGAGTGTTTGTCTCTGTGGCGGAGCAGTGACTCATCGCTCCGTCTCTCTTCTCCGCCTCGGTTGTCTCAGCTGATTGATTGAACGGCGTCGATCTGCGAGACATGAACTGTATTCAATTTTCACTCGGCGTCACAAAAGGGAAGAAGAGTAATATTTGTGTCGTGGCCGTTACACGTCAGAAACGGAGGCTTTAGAAATTGCCCCCCACCCCAAACCCCTCGCACCCCCATCTTGTCCCCCCTCCGACGCGGCATTGTGATTGTTTTAGGTTGAGGTTAAAAGTTCTCACAGTTTTCAGATTTACCGCTCAAATCAAAGCTAAATCAAAGCTTTTTATTTTTTATTTTTCACTGCTTCTTTTATTTTGATGGGACATATTTACCCCTTCACCCACACCAACACCGAGGTTCAAATGTCAATTAATCTGAATACATTTTTTAATGAAATTTATGAATAAATATATTTATGAATAAATATATTTATTCATATAAGTCTTAATCAAATCAAGTTTATCTCCATGGCCCATCTCAGCAACTAGGCAGTTCAAGATGCTTTAAAAGCATAATGTAGTAACTAATTGTGAAACAAGAAAAACATTTCATTTTGTCAAGTCAACATCATCAAGCAAATATACAATAAACGTAGCTGTGATTGTTTCTTCTCTAGTGCGCCTCTCTGACTAGCTGTTAGCACAACCCTTTGACTAGGCCTTTATTTCTTTCTCTGAATGAAAGCTATTCAGATGGCTTTCTACTGCATATAAGATACTGACCTCTGATAACTCCACAAAACCCCTCTTCAATAAGTCTAATCCGGAATAATAATGATTTAAAAATCTGGACATGCACCTTACAAACTTACTTAGCAAATATATTGAATCAAATTTAGTTACCCTGTTAATGTTGGACTCGATTTGTCAAGTCCAACATTACATCTTAAACTGATGTTTTGTTTAAAGAAAAATATGTATGAATAGTAATAGCATCACAGCTCTGCTCAATGCTCCTTTAATAACAGCCATTTTAATAAACTTAAACTAATTCACTGCCTTATATTTCTTATGTTTTCTATAAATTAATGCTTTGCGATCAACAGTTTGGCCACAATTAAATGTTTTACAGATTAAAAGAACTACTAAAAGCCGTTGATAAAAGATTAAACTGACTCCTTTGGTGATTATTATTATTGTTATTATTATTTTTGAAAGTCCTCTATTCAGAAGGGAGACTTTTGAATAGAAGTCTTCTTCTCTGGTTAAGAAGACTGGGGATTTTGTAAAAGCAGCTCTTCCTCGTTCAGGCTGATGTGCTGCTGCTCGGTCAGCTCAGCAGATACTAAGTGAAGAATGCGTGAAAGGAAATGGCTGCACCCAGTCTTCACGTCTGAATGTAAAAATTAATTTACATAAGTGTGACGAGGGCGGGTTGAAGAGAACACAAGCAATTAGAAATGGACAGAAAGCAGGCAGCTTCTGAATGTTGTAGAGCTAGATAAAGTCGTGTAAACTCAGCAGTTAATCTGCCTCTGGATGATTTTCTAGCAAAAACACAAACATATAAAGACATTAAGTCACGTTTTTACAACTTGTGTCTGACTTAATTCAGTAATTTTAGTTCAAATTTATGTAGATCTCTGCTATTTTGACATGTGAGGAGAAGATCAAAATAGTTACTTTTTGAAAATATTCTTATTATTCAAAGAAAAAAAAATGGTCAAGAAAGATTAGAGCTGTGTGTGCAGCCATCTGAGTTGCTGGGAATATAATTCCCAGATCAAAGTTTCAACCTCAAAGAATAATGGAAGAAAACATAGAAGTGACACCAAACATTGACTTCTGTTTTCCTATTGTATCAAATACAGATTTTACACAATAAAAAGCAAATTAATGAATTAAAAATCAGACAATGTGAATAAATGGACTAAAAAAAATTCTCTCAGTAAAGTGTTATAAGATGTATTGAAATATTAAATTGATGGAAAGATGGAAATTCCAGACCTCTCCATTCTTTGGAAGTGGGAAAACTTGAAAAACATGGATTATTAAATATTGAATAACTATAGGATTTTCTTCTTGAGTCATCATGGTGTAAACTCCTAGAAACTTAACCTTCATTAGCTCTTTATATCAAACACCAGGCTCATAATGGCTGCTGTGTTAATCAATAAGAAGAACCGTAACAACGAAGGATAAAAAAGTAGCATACCCCACCGTGGAACCCGCGGACAAACCCATATGGGACCCATCTGGTCTGCCCTCCTTTTCCCCATATGGGGCCCACCTGGGCATGCTTGCAGGGATACAACAGCTGCGTTTGTTGCCAAGTCAATATTTCAGCGGGATGTCGCAGACAATGGGTGTGAAGACGTCGGGATACATCCTGCATTCTGAATTACGCAGCCTTGTTCAGTAATTGATTTCTGCTTTTGTAATTTTCTGTAATCTTCTATCAGCGTTCGCCGTGAGAGGAGAATTCATTTTCTGCTGGAAATAAATTAGACAGCAGCGCGGGATAAAACGGATGTTTGAGGACACACCTGAGGAGCGCGAGGACCTTAATGAGACAGGTCTCACGGCGCCCTGAGACGTCCCATCTGATTGGCTGAGCTCGACCGCCAGCGAGCGCCCGCAAGGCTTGTTGGGAGTGAATTTATTCCATTTTGAGGTAATGTGATGGAAATGACGGAAGCTTTCTGGCCTCAGGGAGACTGCATCGTTGAGAAGGAAAAAGTGTGTGTGTGTGTGTGTGTGTGTGTGTGTGTGTGTGTGTGTGTGTGTGTGTGTGTGTGCGTGTGTGTTTGGCAAAAAAGAGTGAGCAGAAAAAATTAAATAAAATAACATCACCTGAAAGCCATTTTAATTAAATGACCACTTTATTTCTGTGGTTTTTTGGGGGTGCTTCGGTCTACGCAGCCATTTAATAACACAGAAAGTCAACACACAGTCCAACACAAACCGATGAACAAACTGAGGCGACATGGTTATTAAAAAATTAAAAAAAAAACAACAAAAAAAACAATGCTGAGCAAATTTGACATGGACTTCCAAATTTGTTCAGATTTCTTTGAGACTTTAAGGAAACAGAAAGTTTATGCTAATCGTGTCCCAGAGCAAGTTTAGCTTTAGCCAAAATACAAACAGATTTTATAAAAAAAAATCTAATATTTTATTAATATAATATCTGCTATAACTTTTTAGATTAAAGTTAATTCAACACTGAGGTAGTTTTTGTTTATGAGACCCAATCAACACTAGCTTCAGGATTAGCTAACATTGGCTTTGGTGAAAAGGTTCTCAGCTTTCTGAAAGTTGAAAAATATATATTTTTTCTTTTCTGCTTTTTTGGCTTGCTTTTATAAGAGGATGGCTGTACAGTTTTCACTGATTAATCTATAAGCTATTTTTTCTATGAAAAACGGTGTCACAGCACATTAAACCCATGCTAACCATGTGACTGAGTATCACTTGTTGTGACTATCACTTAAGAGTTGCAAAGTGTAAAGCACTCAAACAATAACAGACTAGATTTATAGTCTGTGTAGACTAAACCAAACAACGTCAGACCTGGGTTTGTAAAATCAAGTTATTGAAGAAAATTCCCAAGAATATCAACACTGACAGAATAAAAGCAAGAAACAAACACAACATGTCCTTGTGTGGACAAGGACATGTTGTCCTTGTGTGGACAAGGACATGTTGTGTTTGTTTCTTGCTCGCTTTATAATGAAAATTTAATTTAAAAACTGCATTCTGTATTAACTTGGGTTGGGTTTTGACAAGTATTTAAATTGCTTTGATGTGCTGAAAAGTGTGACAAAAAATGAACAAGTAAAATAAAGGAAATCAAGAACGGGGCAAACAGAAAGAGCAGAGAGAAATAAGAAAAGTGGGTCAAATTTCAAGTCAACTCAAATCAAGTGTACCTGGTTTTTCCTTTAACAGTTTCTTTTTTAAATCTCTTCATTGAGGCAACCATTTCTGGTGCACTTGGGCTAGCAATGCGACACAAGTAGAAAAATGTAAAACTTTTGTCGATGTCATCGCGTCCTGTGTGTTGGGTTTCACTGGGAGTGGTCGATGACTTGTCACTGTCCCCGTTGTTCCCTGGAGTTAGCTAGCGAGCGAGGATATTTTACCCATCAACTAGTGGTAGACTTGACCACCTCCAAACAAAATGCAATAAAGATGTCGGCACACAACTCAAACTTTACCCGACAGAAAAGTCCTGCGAGAAATGAAACCACATAGATTTAAAGTTCTGCCATTTAAAACCTGTGATTAATGTATTTAAGACCAATTTACACTATTTTATTAAATTTAAGGTCTTAATTTTAGATAGATGAATTTAAGAGTTTTTAAGGATGTGCAAACATCTTGAGGAAAATCAGTGTTACTTCGGCCACATGAGTACATATTAATACCCAAAGCTTGAAAAATGCTTTAGCTACTCTTTAATCTCTTAACAGAATGATTAACGTTGACACAAATCTTTAAGCACTCTTATTTATTCACATTATACTCAGAGATAAATACAATGCTACAACATGAAGTTGTAATATACAGAAAAGGAAAAACAAAAAAAATCGGCTGCAGTCCAACTTCAATCAGTTCCTTCATAACTTTCAAATATCCACACCAAACAGAAGAACAGAAACAAAACACAATTTCCTTCAAGACCCCCTCTCTCCCATGCCATTAAATATTTATAAAATACTATTTAAATACCCGAAAGGTGCTGAAGGTTTCATTCAACAGACATTCAACACGACGCATAAAAAGAGATGAATGCCTTGTAGTACAGCGGCGAGTCTGAATCTTTTTTTTTTTTTTCTTTTCAAAAAGTGGCATTAAACGAGCCTGTTGCACAAATTCAAGTAAAAGTCGACTTATGATGAAGAGCCAGGCTTAAAACCAAACACAAGGAAGAAAAAAAAGGGACTTTAAAAGCTCTAGATGTTTACACACATCCATTTTGCCAGTGTTTCTTTAATCATATTGCACTGCTAATCAATAAAATATGACATTTTTTTTTTCATATCACCTCAATATGCAGTGATAATCAGGTGAAATAAAGCAGCATCAGTTACAGATTTCAATACAACCTCCCTCCCCCGACTGACCAAAGTGATTTGTATGAATGAGATAAAGGTAAAAAAAAGAGAAAAAGATAAACATCTGAAACAAACAGAACTAAAAAAGAAGAATGCAGCAGAATGCAGTGACTGAACGTCGTCCTCTTGCAGTCGGCGTGACGCGACTGGCCGTTTCGCCCGTTTCAACTTAATTATTTCCTGCTCTGTTTCCATGGCAGCTCAGAGCAGGTCAGGCAGGATGAGCCCTGGAGGTTTCGGCTCCACGCAGTTGATCCAGAAATTGGCGCAGCTGGCATGGTACTGGTGGCCCCCGTACAGCAGCTTGAAGTTGTCCGTCTCGGAGTTGAAAGCCTGTTGGACAGAAAGGGTGAGGCGCTTAGAGACCCAGATCCCAGACATGA
This sequence comes from Poecilia formosa, assembly GCF_000485575.1. Classification (NCBI taxonomy): domain Eukaryota; kingdom Metazoa; phylum Chordata; class Actinopteri; order Cyprinodontiformes; family Poeciliidae; genus Poecilia; species Poecilia formosa. Next base: position 770,233 of record NW_006800146.1, read on the forward strand.
TGGGAGGAGAGGGGGTTTGGGGGGTGTTTTACCGCTACACCCTTGAACGACGCTGAAAGATAAGAGGATTTCATTTCAGTTAGTCCCCATAAAGCAACCCGGCAACATGAAAGAAACCCGGCAACATGAAGGTGGGTCTTCATGTTTGTTTGTCAGCAGAAAGGACTGAAAGCCAATCAGGAACCAAAGAGACCAACATCATTTGGGGTTAATTCTGTTCAAAATGGAAGAAAGAGCCTTGGGTAGGACAGAACCCAACCAATAAACCGTGTGATGAAGTGGAGAGGGTGATTTTTAATGTTTTTACGCCACTTCAACTGAAATGTATCACTTTACAAATTCAATGTTCCGTGTGTTTGTTCAGATATGAGATAACTGAAAATAATTCAACCAATGGATGCTTTAGATCAAATCTCATTAATGTGAATGAACAGCCCAGTCAAAGTCCAATCTGTGGTGGACCCCGTTTAGACCACTCTGGTCTGTCTAAAAACAATATGCAATGAGCACTGTGGAGGAAGGTGTGGAGCTTTAAAATTCATCAGACTGGAACAAAGCAGAACTCTGCTTCAACTCTCAGAATCACTTCGAACCGCATGCTGTGATTAATTAGCCTCTATGCTTAAGCAAGGCACCGGAGGTTTAAGCAGAACTTGATTTGTGTCATTTTTAGTCCAGTGGTGCGCCGTGGCTCTGTAAGCGACCCCGCTGTAAATCAAACACGCACACAGTGGGGAAAGAAAAAACCCTCCGAACTCTCAGATCTGAAGGTCGGAGAGCTTCGTCCCAAGGTCAAGCTGGATGGGATTGTGTGTTAGCTTAGATCAGTACAAGAACAAAAACACTGAGAATTAAACTCTGTTTTAAATAGATACCAATAACTTCTTGCCAGGTTGTGTATTTTGGGAGTAACTTTAAACTTTTTGAAGATTTTTTTTTTTCTTCATTTGTGTCCTTTGTAATTTGAACTAAATAAAAACAACCTGAACAATTAAAAACACATCCTTTAATGAGACCAAGACTGAAATCTGACTTATTTTAAAAAGTTTTCAGTTCTTGATAAAAAAAAAAAATAAATAAAAAAATAAAAAAAACTGCTGACAATTTTTGACCCTCACATAATGGCCGCCAAACCCCCAAAACAAAATCAGAATTCTTATTAGCATAAAATATTTATTGTATTTCTTTTCTAAAGGACACTAATTGGTAATTAAGGGTTTAACTGTTCAGAAAATGTACATTTGTTTTATATGGTGAGGATTAAATATGTTAGTATGCAATATTTCTAAAACATCATTTGTGTGTCCAGGCGACAAAGGTGGAGCCATTTGTTTCCATAGTTACAAACAACTTTGCTTCAAAACGAACAAACAAAAAAAGGTCGGATTAAAATGTTTTCATTTTTAATCACTCAGAAAGAAGAGGTTTGGACTGAAGTCAATAATGGCAATAATTAGAAAAAATTTTAATACTACGTTAAAGGATAATGTTTCTCATGGAAGCGTTTTTTTTTTGACACCAATAGAAAGGTTTGAATGTGTCATAAACATCTGACCTGTATCAAGCCATCTGTTTAGTTTGAGTGTGAACAAATCTAAAAATGGTCATTTTAAAGGAATAAAATGATTCATCGTGCTGTCACACATTCATGCGTGTGTTTACGCGAACATTCTGAAATATTTCTTCCACTTCAGTGAATCAATGTACGCCGCGGGAAATTCAGAGAAACAAAATGGTTCATGATACAGTAAACATGAATTCAGCTCTCAGCTGTGTGCTGCTGCAAACAGAAAACACTTTGTGTTAAATTTCCCTCTGAAGCCACATGTAAGAGAACAAAGGAGAAAACATCTTGAGTGATGTCTTTTTAGAAACTGAAAAACCTCGTCTGTGGTGATTTATCTCTGTCAAGGCAGAAAAAAAAAAAAGAAGGACGGATACAAGATTCGCTCTGAGGCTGCATGTCTAAGACGATTAAGAGATTTTTGGCAGCAATTTTTGTAAATGCGTTTTTCAGCAACATTATTTTCCTCAAAGAATTTCCTGTCTGCTTTGAACAGGCTTCACTTCAAAGACGCCCAAGATGAAAATAATAAAACCCGCTCACTTTCTGATGTCGTGTCGCTCCAACTTTGGTTGCATCTTTATTATTTAGTGCACAATCGAACAGTTCACTTCTGTTATTCATTCCACGAAAAAGCGTCTCAGAAAATCTGAATAATGTAAGACTGTGGAAACAATTTTTAATGAAGAAGTGTCATGGCCATAATCCGAGCTCTTCTATGACTTCAGTTCAGTCATATAAAACAAAATGCTGGCAGGTAGCTCAGTGGATGCCACCTCACAGATGGTGCTCTGGGTTCCTCTGTGACCTCCTGGATGAATACCCACTGTGTTCTTGGAGTAATTTGGTGGAAGGTTCTCTCTTTTTGAGTTTTTTTCAGCCTACCTCCTGGTGTCAGACAGGTTTCCTTTTATTCTACAGATCTGGCAGAAACCTGGTTGGGGCTCATGAAACTGAATTATTATGTTTTCTTTAGACAGGGCAAGAATGGTTGTTGACAGTCCAATCACTGTCAAAAACTGCTTTTTTGTGTTTACTCAGGTCTTCTTTCTCTAAAATTTGAGAAATCAGAAAGAGTTAGGGTGCTTTGACCCCTGACAGTCTGGGAGACTCGGTTCAATTTGGGGCCAAATTTGCAATTTGTAGTTTGTTACATTTTCAGCTGGTGTGGTTTGCTTTTACACTGCTCTACCATCAAACCAACCAAACCCTTTGAAAAACCTGTTCCCCTCCTCGCCTGTGGTGGCGCTGCACCAAGAACCACTGAAAGAAACAACATGAAAACCTCTGAAGAAGACACTGAGCGCAACTTCCTTCTTCAAGAAATGTAAACAAAGAGAGTAGTGTCAAATTTGAGTGGTTATTGGATTTCTCTTTTGTCTTTGGTAAACGACTACAAGCCATTTCTCCCAGTAGCACTAGACGTGCGCGTTTATTTTGCCCGTATTTACCCAGAATGCCCTGGGCTAAGGTTCACTTCCTGCTTTTGGAGGGTCTCCAGTCCGCTTGCATCCACATTCATTTGAATCACACCCACCAAACAGAGACCTAGGTTCGTTGAATTTTGGGTTTTCTTTAGGTGCAAGGTGAAACTATGAAACAAAAATAACCTCTTTAAATACATAACTCTGTCTCATGAAACAACATAATACATACATTTCCCTTTTGTACCTAAAATAGTGAGGAAAACATATCTTTTTAGTGATATTCCAGTTAATTTTGATGAAACAGGAAGCAGCGTGAGGCGGCTAAAAGCGACCCGACTCCATTTACTTGTCGTGATATAAAACAGTGAAAGCCCTCTGCTTTGCATTGTGATCTGATTTGGCCTAAACGTGGCGATATGCCCCCTGCGTTGAGTCCGCGTTTCCACTGGCCGCAGCTGTAGCCGTGTGTGTGCAGCCGGCGGACACTAATGTGTATGATGTGCAGCTTAGGAGTTGTTCTCCCCAGGTGGAATAATTGAGGCGAAGCCGGAGAGAGTAATGACTCATGTGCAGTGAATCATAGGAGACGCAAACAGCAGAAAAAAAGCAAAAAACAAAACAAAAAATACTAATTCATCTCAGAGCTATAACACACCATTAAGCGAAATACGTCTCTACCTGTCTGAATGCAGAGTGCGGCTCAGACGCTCCGCTGCCTCCTTAATGCAGACTGAATGATACATTTTCCACTCCGCTCACATTTCCCTTAGCGGAGTGATTTCCAGTTCAGATCGGCCCTTTGTGGCCCCTGCCTACTTGTTCCTGCGTAGCTGTGCTCCGGACCGCCGGGGTCAGGAGCGAAGGAAGGAGGACGGCGTGTAGGAATGAAAAAAATAAAATAAAAACTCAGAGTGGTCATCACGCAGAGACATTCTATAACGAATCCGCCTCATTCTGCTCAAACCTGCAAAGGCTCTGATGTCAACGGAAGCTGATCAGAAACGCCCTTTTTTTTTTCTAAGACTAGAAATATTTAGTCCCGCCGCTCTGAACCAACAATAGCTACTATAGTAATCAGTCGGATCAAATGGAGTATAATTATTTGCCTGACCTTTTCATCAGATGATTAAAGCTTCATATTCAGGCCAGAAGATTTCCCATTTTGGCTAATCTAGCTTAATCGCAAAGATTACTTTCTTTTTACTTTTGCTAAAAATGGCTTCTTTCTTCTTTTTTTTAAAGTAATGTTAATTTCATGCAGCTCCAAGCTGTAGGTTGTCATAGCTTCACTGTTTGACGATGGTACATACAGCTGAACCCAGAAGTTTACATACACTGAATAAACAGGTGCATAAGCCTAAATCAGACCAAACATCTGTTTTATTCTGTTATTCAGCTTTTATGTTGCAGGAAAAATGAGAGAAGGAACAACTCAGATTCATTTTTTAAAGTCTGATGATGATTACTCTCTCTTTAGCAAAATTGGGGAGTAACTAGTTACCATTTTCTGGAGTAACTTTTTTGAGAAAAAATATAGGTTAGGAGTATTTTTATTATGCTGTACATTTACTTTTACATTAATAATTTTATTAAGAAGTATCGCTATGCTCGAGTACTGAATGAAGAACAAGGGTTTTTTTTTAACCAGAAATAATCCTGTCAAGACCTATGATTACCATATTAATGATATTTACATTAGCATTAATATGCTAATGCTAAAGGCATTCTATCATGAATTTAAGGTCTTAATTTTAAGCACAGGAACTTAAGACTTTTTAAGGATGCACAGACTCCCTGTAAGGTAAGGGGTGCAGAGCTGTTTTGCTGCAGGAGTAACTGGTGCACTTCACAAAACAGATGCCATCACAAGGAAACAACGTTATGTGGAAATACTGAAGCAACATCTAAAGCCAGGAAGTCAAAACTGTCATAGCTTCCAAAAGCTTCCTGTCCATTTGGAATATTGTTCTTCCAAATGGACAATAACCCTCAGAATACAGCCAAAATGTTCAAGGACAACAAAGTCGGTATTTTGGTGTGGCCTTCAAAAAATTCTGAGAAAAGTTGCTTGTAAAAGTCTGATTTAGCTTTGGAAAGTGAGACAAAAGGTGTGCGCATAATTTCATTCAGTGTATCTAAACTTCTGGTTTCAACAGTACAGCATTTTGGGTCCCAGCCTGTTCAACGGTAAACAAACAAGGGATTAGATCAGCTAATAGTTTGAAAAAATAAAACTCTTCAGGAGAGCGAGGCTCAAACTAAGCCTCGTTAGTTCCCTTCTTTGCACGTTTTCTGGAACAAACAAATCAGCACTCCATCACCACAGGACAAGAAACCAATCAGTGCCTTCTGCTGGTCTTTCACTCCATTATACACAAAAGGGGAGTCTGGCCTCTAATGCCTTCTCACCACTGTGGCTCTGCCAAAATCGTAATTAAAAGACGCATTATTAATCTCAAGCTAGTGGCACACAGGCAAAACAAATTGGTATAAATGTCAGCTTAAGTCTGGTCACAGAAGAGTGAGAGTGTGTGTGTGTGTAGGTCTATTATCTGCCTCTCTCTTGACAAATGCTTAAGCCACATCTGCCGAGATGCCTCGCAGTCGTCCGCGTCTCTCTCGCATCATCCATCTGGCTGTGGCCGAGCGGCGGAGGGACAACCAGAGACGACGAGCGGCAGTGGCGGCAGGCTGCCCTTTAAACTGCAGGCTCTGAGAACACCATTAGCGGCCCGCTCCGATAAAAATCACCAAGGTGGACACACAGCCATGCAGCAACCCCTGCATCCCCTATTTGGAGAACGGTTATTAGAAACAGCAACGGTTGTTAGCTGAAAGGGAGGGAGGTGAGCAGCTACCTCGAGGTGGAGGTGAGAGAGCGGAAAAAAAATTGAAACGAACCCTGTTACCTTGAAGGAACCAATCCCAAAGTGCAAAAAAAAAAAAAAAAAAAAAAAAANGGTGCCAAAGTGACAGAGCTCCACTTATTCCAGAGTGTGTTGTTATCTTTTGATAGTTATTCTGACATGCTGTGGTACAGAAGCTTTGGAGACAACCATGTGTCTGCGCCAATAGATGGAAGCAGCAGCGGCCGGACGGGGCGGGCTTGTCGGCCTTTCAATTAGAGCACACACTGGGCAGTAATGAGACACACACCTGGCATTTAAAGGGCCTGGAGAGAGAAACAGAGAACTAAAGGTTTTACATATTCACAAGCAACTACACTGACCGGTTTACGGCTCAATAAAAATAACCGGGAACAAAATTAACTTGACGTTGATCTAAGTCTTGATGCTAAAAGCCTCTGCTGCTTTCTCAACTAGACGAATGTGAGTTTACAATTCAGCTCATTCTTTCAAACTACAATAAATAATTAATATTTCTTTTTCTTTAAAAAAGAGTACAGGGAACATGTTGATCTGCCCCTGATCTGTGTAATGGTAACACCAATACTAAGTGGTCCACTAAGTGGTCCTGATCAATAGTTTTCCAGTTTCTTTAAACTTTTGGCTTCTTTTAGGGCTGCAACTAACGATTATTCTGCCGATTAATCTACTATTCTGACAATCGATCAAATATTCTGTCAATTAAACGACTATTCTGACGAGTGATTGAGTAAAAAAATTTTCATTTAACCATTAATCCTTTCTTTATACATTAGAAATGCACTCAAAGATACAAATAAACAAATAATTCAAATTCTTTCTTTAAATAAGAAAAATAAACATTTTATCATATAAAATGCAAACCACAGCATTCCTTTAGCGTACGCTTGATCATTTGTAGCAAAGGATGCCGATCATCTAAAAACCAAAAAGTACTTCAGACATCAACTGGGTTGAACATATAGACAAAAAATTTATTTTTTTTAAATCTTACATGCAAAAATGTATATATGTATAATTTTGGTTTAATTAATGCTCCAAGTGTGTTGAACTTTGAGTAAATGGCCTTTTTTTCAATCTGTACACTTTAGTTAATAATTAATCAAATACTAAATTTGTTAACTATTTCAATAAACTACTGATCACGGATAATTTGATTTATCGTTTCAGCGCTATTTCTTTTTGTGTTTTTGGAGGGTGTGTCAACAAGAATTAAACCTGAGCTTTTTGTGGATGACTCCCAGGGTCCACTGTGTTATAAAAGACATTTAAATAAACATCCATGCCGCACCTTTCAGAGTTTTACTGATTTCTTTTCTAAACATTCTTTTTCCCTAGCACATCTCTGTGCAGCTGTGTTTTTTATTACATAACAATTAAGGATGCAAGTTATCAATTAATGAGTTAATCTAAAGTTAATTGATCTTATGAATCGAGTGCTGATAGATAAGTGACCGTTTTCTTAAAAATCGGAGGTTTCTCTTGTATCAAAAGCATCGACTGCTTTACTTAACTTGAAGGGCTTCATTTTTCACAATAAGATAAATTTAAAAATGAAGGACTTAATTATATTTGAACAATTTATTTGTGTCACCTCTGTTAAATACTGACTGAGTTAACAGAAAGTTGTGATTTTCTTACATTATTAAACTTGGGACATATTTTTAAAATATACCAAAACAGAAACTTATTGGGTTGCTGAATAGAAAAAGAAAAGATGAAAAGACTAAAATATTGTAAACACTTAATCCCAATGAATTGTTAACAATATTTACAGGGAATTAAAGAACTTGTATGAAACAGTATTTTGAATTGACCAACTGCGCTTCTCTACTTTTTCTCTCTATATGCAAGTTATTTTTTCTGTAATTTCACTAAATCTAAACTTAACACATTAAAAAACTAAAACAAACTAAATATAAGTGAAGAAATGAGTTCACATGCACCCTGACAAGCATGCAGTCAGGCTCCAGCAGTGCAGGCAGCGGCGATGCAGAGAAAAAGCAAGCCCATCTGTTTACATTAGCAAAGAGTAATAAATGTGTGTTTACAATTTCCAAGCAAAATGGATGGAAGAGAAAATCGCTGCTGAACACAAGACGCAATAATCAAACCCAGGGAGAAAAGCTGCTGCTGCAGTGAATATGACCAAAAAAAACAAAAAAAAAACCTTCTGTACTTCTTAAAGTTCTGCACAGTAAAATAACTTCTATGCAAATGTGTCAGGGAAGCTGCTGGACTCTAACAGAGGAGATAGAGGGGAGATGGATCCTGTCACTTTGGCCCCCTGCAGGGCCCGAACATTACAGGAAAATAGGCCCCCAGAGTTCCCAAGAAAAAAAAAAAAAAAAAAGAAGGATGGGATTCAGATGACAGTTTGACTGGTTCATACTCGTTTTAACAGACGTCCAATACCGCTTCCCTCTTTGTTCTGCAAAAACGTTTCAAAGTCAGACATCAGTGGTTACGCGGGGCAGGTGGAGAAACAACAGCATTCATGGAAACACATTTCGACCGCCGGCATGTGACGGTGGGCACAAACCTTGCTGCGAGCGTCGACGTTCAGCAGACACACTCCACACGCCAGCTCTTTGGCGTTCTTGATGCCGGGCCGCAGGATGCAGGAGGAGAAATCCAGGGAGCTTTCATCTGGCTGCACACACACACACACACACACACACACACACACACACACACACACACAATGTGGTTTACATCCTGCCACAGGGCGACATGCAATCATGTATGTTTCATGTATGTCGGGCCTGATGACATAAAACATCTTGATGTGTCATCGGTTTTATTTTGTCTCAAACTTTTCGGCTCCTGAACAGGTTACAAACTTTTCCAGCGCAGTCAGACCCTTTGAGCTCAATTAAAGTATGAAATAAAATAAAAAATCAAGATAAAACTTGACAGATGTGTCTATAGTGGTCTGGATTTAAATATGGAGTCTAATTAGACTGGATAGATAGAAAAAGATAATCAAGGATGCACTGTGTATCGGAAACAACAACGGTATCAGTCGATTTTAGTAATTTGTTAATGTATTGGTCTGATAAATAAAACTTGGCTGATATGAAAAACTGATATTTATTTCCATCTTATCTGTGTTTCTAGAGGAGGAAGAAATAGTAAATAGTATGTTTAATAAAAGAAGTTACTAACTGTAAAAAGGAAACAATGAAATGATGAACAGATGGATGGAGAAAGAATAGAATGGATGGATGGAGCGTTCAGACAACCGGATAAATTATGAAAAAAATATATATATTTTTTCAGATTAGTAAAGTTTTTTTTTTTTTTTATAAAAATTTGAAAACCTTTACTGATTCTTAAAATCCACTGGCTTGGCTGAAGTGTGATATATGTGTGATATAAAAAAGAAATCAAAAGTCTGATTCGTCTCTGAAAAGCTTGAGAAATAAATCCAAGCTGCCAGTTATTTCTGTTGATCTGAATGTAATTCTATCTGGGATCTTTGTATCAAAAGAAAGAGAAAAAACAAACAAACAAAATAAACAACAAATTATTGATTTTACTTCAACGGACCGACATCACTTAAAACTTCATCGGTGGAGTGTTTGTGGAAGCATGAATGTTTCACAGCGACTCACTACGAGTTTGGCCAGCGACATGAAGCCGATGAGGTTGTTCCAAACCCGACTGATGTCCTTCAGCAGCTGCTGCAGCTTCTCTGAACACACCGCGGTCGCCTTGATGCCCAGCTCCACTCGCCTGGTGACCCGGTACACCTCCACCACACCTGATCACAAAATACACAGACGTATGAAAAAAAAAAAAAAAACTTACTCCCATCCTTCATTAAAAAAAAAAAAAAAAAAAAGATGAAGCGTTTTGGGTAACAGTTACTTTCAGACAAAGGTTTTTTTTTTTTTATCTTAATTGTAAAATGTTTATTAATTTTTTTGTACAGTTTTGGCTTAATTACCTCTCCCAGTTTTTGTTCTTCCAGCAAATTGCCTGTTTTAGAGTCTGTATGTGTCTAGTTAATGTAGGCCTGTCACAAAAATCAGTAAATCAGTTATTCACAAGATAAATTAAAACAAAATCAATCATTTCCATTTAAGTGATTTATTGTTTTTCTTTATTTCAACCAAAAACTGGATGATAAAAGTCTTCAGTCTGGTGCTTTGGTCTCAACTTGCCCCTTTTTTGAATGGCAATTTTGTTTAGAGAGACATTATAATTGACTTTATTTGTTGTTTCTGCTGTTCCATTGTTAACTGTTCTTTAGAATTTAAAGTTTATTGATCTTTACGAATGTGTTCTTACATTATTAGGCCATTTCCATTATATTACTTGAAAATGGTCCCCAAACAACATTATCGTTTATTGTAATAACTTCTGGGACAATTTATTGTTTAGCAAAACTTGTTACCGTGACAGGCCAAAGTTAATGATTAATCAATCACATCATTAATTGACGATTATTTCAAAAATCAATTCATCGTGATTAATCCTATTAATTGTTTCTTCTTCTCAGTCCAACAAAGTGATCTTATGACAGTGATTTAAAGCTGAGGCGCCTGATGTTTTTACAGTGCGTGTGCGCGTGTATGTATGTGTGTGTGTGTGTGTGTGTGCGCGCGCGTGTGTGTGCGCGTGCGTGTGTGTGTGTGTGTGGTTCCTCACCCAACAGGTACTCCATGCCCTGAGCAGACTGGATGACCTCGGTGCAGACAGACGAGCTGCTGATGCCGTTCAGGGTGTTGTTGGCCTTGGTGATGACCTTAACGAGGAGCGACAGAAGCCAGCGTTATGCTATTTCTGCTCATCATCATCATTACTGAGCATAAGCACTGCTGCTGAGTGAACATTGTGTTTTACATGAATACAGGTGAAAGATAGGAATGTTTAGTACCATGACACAAGTGCACAAGGCGTAGTTTGCTTTAGTTAGTGACTCTAGTAGTAAATCTCAGCAAACTGATTCTTTTTTTGGGGGGGTGAGTATTTGTAGGAATCTGGTTTCCTCAGAAATGTTGAAACATATCAATGAAGCGTTTTGTTACCATGAAATAAAAATCCAAAACATCTTTCAATTACTTTTGGATTGGAGAGAAATAGTTTGCCTTCATTATCTACATCAGTACAACGGAGGATTAGGGCCAAGCCAAGAAAATAATAAAAAAAATTTAAATGACAAGAATAAAGTAATAAAATTATTATAATAAAATAATAGTACTACAAAAATAATGATAATTTTTGTAAATAATAATCATATTACTATGACTTTTTTCACAAAATATGACTTTATTCTCATATTTGCACTTAATTCTTGAAATCTGACTTTGATCTTGTATAAAGTCGTATTTATTCTTGAAATACTACAACTTTATTCTCATAATACTGAGTTTTTTATTCAAGTATTATGACTTTATTCTTGTAATGCATATGTTTTTCTTGCTATAGTCCCAATATTCCGTCGTACATAAAAGAAGATCTGGGACAGAAAACACTAACAAAATGCTGAATGGTGACAAAGTTGAACACAAACCTCCAGAGCGCTTTCCAGACACCTCTGCCACTCGTATGCGTACCGCTCGCTTTCCTGCAGCAACCAGGAGCTGCAGTTAGCTCACACAAAGACAAAACCAGAACAAAACAGCTGCAGCACACTGAGGGACTTGCTCACCTCCACCTCCCCGGTCAGGTCTTTGTACTTGTCCCTGATGACGGGCAGGGTGGGCTTCTCGTTCAGCGTGTTGGAGCGGTCTCTGAAAGGCTGCTCTGGAGCGGGAGACGGAGGCGAACGTCCAATCTCCTTCTCGCCCAAACTGTGACTGCGTTTGTGAGAGCCTGAGGCCAGGACGGGAGAGGAAAAGGCCAGAGAAGGAACGTCAAACAATTGGTCAAAACGGTTGAACTACATCCAAAATTTCAGACCTGATTCAGTGTAATTATCTAATCTAACTCAGAATTTCCTCTACACGTAGTTGATTGTGGCGCAACGCCATACCTTCAGAATGAAGTTTTTTGTTATATTAACCAAGATTAGAGATTGAAATGAACTTGAATTACTAACACCGCAGGACCCTGCCTGCTTGGCGGTGAAGCTGGCTACTGTGCGCTGCTCTGCTTTCATGAATGAAGACGACAGTTTGAAGTAGAAGTTGAGAAAAGGTGAAAGAAAGGTGCTGAAGGAAGGTTAAGTTGAATGCATTTTTAGTTCTGGTTTGTGAAAACGGCCTTCATTCAAATGTTGCATTTGAATGACAGTAACATAGTTAATTAATATAGTTTGGCCTTCAGGCGCAATGTTTCAGATACATTTTGAAGGCTCAGATTATGGTATTTAATCAGTAGAAACGTACATTTCATAATTATGATTTACTTTGCACAAAATCCCATTTATATACACAAAAGCTTGTGACTGTAACTTCACAAAATGAGTAAAATTTCATTAGGTGTGAATACTTATTTTTAGCAGCTTGCAGTGATGGTGTACACTTGCATTAATACTCACTCTCTGTGTGTGGCCAAATTCCATAGACACTTTTATAGGGTAAGTAAAAGCTTCATTTTTATCCCTAATAATTAGGTACAAAATAAAGTCAGGGATATGCAAACAGGAATAATTCACAGACAAACAAATCCTGGCAATGTACCACACCAAACATGGGCACAAACTGAAGCCCTCTGTGTTCTAACGGGACCTGAAGCTCATCCAGAGTCGGGTAATCCAGACCCAGCTCCTCCACAACCCTGACAGAGGGACGTGTCATCTTTCCCCACAGCCACTAACCCCGCCGCAAAACCCCACTGCGATCAGATGACTGCTACATGGGGCAAAGAAATGTTAGCGAGGCCCTTCTACTTCAGACGAATTAAACCCGGCCCAGGGAGGGAGGAGTCTCATGGGGGCTTTTATCTCGGTGTAATTAATTATTTGTGGAACGTAACGCCGGCAAACAGCAGTTAAAGGAAAAACGGTTCCGGTTAATTTCAGCTCATGGATTTTTCGGGCCTCCAATAATCCATCTCGGTGGTCAGTGCCATTAGAGCGGGACTGTCATGGCAACACCACCATCTAATGTCTGACGGCTCCATTACAGATCGGGTGGAGGTAGAGCGGCGAGGAGCCAAAAGGTTGGAGATTACATTCAGCTGCTCCCCTCGGAAATCTGAAAAATCTGCTGCTGCTTGCTATTGTTTCACTTCACCATCACTCAGATTAGATATTACTGATGGATAGGACACACCAGTTTTAGCCAGTTTGGTCTTGTGGAAATGTAATAAATTTTAAGTTATTTCGGCGAACTGAAATAATTTGAAGTCCACGTTCCTGTTCATTGTTCATTTCATAAGTTTCTCTCTGTCACTCCCACATGGACAAACACATGTTCACTAAGAGATCGGTTGGGAGAGCAGAGTATGTAGGTTTGATGGTACTTTGTGTTTTACTGTAGAAAATGTCAGCTCTTTTCGTCTGAACATAGAGTTTCCACAAAATCTCTGTGAAAAATGACACTTTAAAGGATGACTATTCTTCCGGCTAATATTAGCTGAACTTTACATCTTACAGGTGCAATTTTAGAAGGACTTTTTGTAAGTTCTGTTGTATGAAGACCCCTATGGACATCGTGGGAACGTTTTTGCTTTGCACGCATTTCTAATCTGTTCGTGCGGAATCTTGAACACTGAAAGTCTTTCTGCAACTATAGCATGTTTTGTAAGGCATCTTCATGTATGTGTGAGATGTCTGAAGTTTTATATCTTCTTCTTTAGGATGCAAATACAGCACCAACTTATGTGCAAAATGCCAGAGGCAAACAGGTCAAATCTTGGGTTTTCTAGTCCTGCTCTAAGACAGAAACTTTCTGTAAGAAGACAACTAAGAAAAATACTTCCAAACTATTTAGACTATTTTTAAGTTATTTTTTTATCTGACACTTTTGCTTGTGTGTTTTTAATGTTTGTAGTCTAAATGGTTAATAAAAGGGCTGATTTTCATGCGCAGTCCAATCTTCACCATATTCTGCCCCAAATACGTGAAAATGTATAAACAGTTTCAGTGATGAGGCCTTTAAATGTGTAAATATATGCAATTTTAAATAGACATTTATTATCACTGTGATGGTATACTAACAAAAGCAGGGTGTACCTGCAAATTTATTTTGAGAGAATTCAATAGTTTTGCAAAGTAATGCAAAGGAAAAAAAAAATCTCTCATTCCCTCCTGGGGGCACTGTAGAGTTTCATCACGATTTGAGATACAGATTTAAAAAGAACACATGGTCTATTGTTTACATTTAATAAATTAGGTAACAAATCTTTGGACGTATTCTCTCATTATTGTGGCATTTAGCAAATAAAAATAATTTGGTAAATCGTAAATAGTCAGATTTAACTTTAGACAGTGAGAAAAAAAAATTGTTTTTATTTGGTGTATGTAAACTGCATGAACATGTTTACATTACATATAAATGCATCTAATTATCTGTGCTCTGGTGTGGTTGAAAAGTCATGAAGACTCACCTTGAACAGACAGGTCAAAAGTTGCGAGCTCGTTCTTGATCATCTCCTCGCTGGATTTGACTTTGGTTTGAGTGCTGGCTTTCAGGAAGTCAAACTTGTCGAATTTGGGCTTGTCCCCTTGGAATGTGCCAAATTCGTCCGGAAACTCGCCAGGGTTTCCCTCCGAACCCACCTCCGTAGTGACAGCGGCCGAGTCTGACTTTTCAGAAACAGTACTGGCAAAATCTCCAAAGTCATTGTCGTCGCCAGGCTGGTCCGAGGAACCGAAGTCGGCAAAGGCCTCGAACTTGTCGCCTCCCAAAGATCCGTTCTCTGAGGCTAAAGAGGTTGTGACCTTTGCCGGGGAGACGTTGGACATGTTTTCAGTGCTGCCAAAGCTGAGTTCGTTCCTCTGTGACGGTACTAAAGATGATAGAGAAGCCCCTTCCATGCCCTGGGGCTTTCTCAGATCGCTGGCCAGACTTTCATCTCGATCTGACCAGTCGTAGCTGGACAGTGTGCTGAGGGCCGACGTCCCAAACGGGTCAAACTTCATGTCGTCTCTTTCTATAACGACAACACAGACATACTGGGTGGTTCGTGGGGATAGCACAAAGATACAAGGACGAAAAACAAGCTGTAGCATTATTCATACAGTAAGAATTTAAGAAGCATACATACACTGACCACGGATATGAATGTCATTAATTATTGCCTTTGAATGATGCTCAAACTATTTCAGTAACATTTAGGGTGTTTTCACGGCTCAAGTTGCAACATGCGTCATATCTTCAGCTGGTGTGGTTCGTTTTTGCTGTACATTGTGTCAAACAAGCCAAACCCTTCTAAAATCCTATTCCCCTTCCCTCGCCTGTGGTGGCGCTGCACCAAGAACCATTAAGGGAAATGACACAAAAACCTTTGAAGAAGAAGACACTAAGCACAACATCCTTCACAAAATGTCAATAAAAATGGAGTGGTGTCGGATCTTAGTGGATGTAGGATTTCTCTTTAGTCATTCATAAAATACTACAAGTCATTTCTCCTGCTAGTGTTAAACACACGTTTGTTTTGGTTGTATTTACCCAGGATGCCCTGCGTTGTATTGTGCCTCCTGCTTTTGGAAAGTCTTAGCAATGTCAATCACACTCGTGTATGCACGTCCTCTCCCTTGTTCACTGCTACGCTACAGCTAGTTCCCCACAGCAGAGCCTGCCATGAACACTCAGGCTAGTTAGCATAACAACCAATGACATTGTTTCTCCACCATCAGAACGTTAAGGTGAAAAAATTTAGATAAATTGATTATAGATAGATTATCTATATATATTAGATAGATTATCTGTCTCATCTTTTACTGTAATAACATTGACAACATGGCAAGAGTTTTAAATATATAGAAAAAATACATAGTTTATAAAAGTTACCTACTGTAATAGTAAAGTCTTCCATAAGGCTGTTTCCATGATGCTCTCAAGATTGAAAAATGCATAAACATTTCGAAATAAAATGTGTGTTAGTCCACATCAATTGCAAAATAATGGGAAAAAAATTACTCATAAAAATAAGAATTTTTGCAATTTCTTTCATTAGGGTATTTTACTGTAGCATGATGTTAAAATGGATGTATAACTGTCTCCATTACGAGCCGGCCGTCATTCCTTTCACCATCCCTTTTATTGGAGATCAGAGGTGAGACACCACACTGCTTAACAGTTTGAAAAACATTTTCTGTTGAGTGAGCAGATGCTAGCATACAGTCATGGTAAAAAGAAAGTGGACCCTTTTTCAAATCTATTTTTTTTAGCTTTACTACGTCATAGAAATTGTTTTTTATTTTTGTTTTGTTTTTTTTTTAGAAAATCTCCAGTGCCCAAACAACAGATTTCACTCTGTCAACGATCTTTATTAAATAAAGAGTCAAGTAAATTTTAAAAGCTATGCGATGAAAAATTATGTACACCAGATGTTTCAGAATTACATAAAAACACCTTAAGCACCAATAATTTTGGCCCATTCTTTCACAAAATGGTGCTTCAATAAAAAAAAAAAATTAATTGCTATTAAACTTCAGAGGGGAGACAGATGGTCTACAATACATTGATAAACAGAGGAGTTCAAGGTCGATTCCATGTCTGGCAAG
This sequence comes from Poecilia formosa, assembly GCF_000485575.1. Lineage (NCBI taxonomy): Eukaryota > Metazoa > Chordata > Actinopteri > Cyprinodontiformes > Poeciliidae > Poecilia > Poecilia formosa. The sequence continues at coordinate 786,733 of NW_006800146.1, forward strand.
GCATCCTGGTGTTATGGCTGCAAAATAACCTAAAACCTAAGGTGCATGGAGAGGGTCAACAACCTGGAGCGGTGAAGACTCCAGGATCACTAAGGACGGTTTCACACCACATATTCTGGTAGATTCGGTTCGATCCGGGACCCAAATAGCAACATTTGTTAAATTTTCAGCTGGTGTGGTTTGCTTTCACATGGCACTGTCTCAAACAATCCAAACCCTTTGAAAAACCTGTTCACCTCCTCGCCTGTGGTGGCACTACATCAAGAACTACTGAAGGAAACGACATTGAAGAAGACATTGAATGCAAATACCTTCTTCACTGAATGTTAACTAAAATGGAGTGGCATCAGGTTTTAGTGACTGTAGGATTTCTCTTTAGTAGAAGACAAGCCATTTCTCCCGCTATCTCTAGACTCGTGAGTTTGTTTTGGTTGTTTTTACCCAGAATTCCCTGCACTATAGTCCACTTTCTGCTTCTGGGGCGGTCTCTAGTCCGCTTGAATCCACATATGCATTCGAACCAAACCAGATTTTACTTCGACCAAACTGAGACCCAGGTGTTTAGCTGGAACAGAGTTTGCTTTCTTGGTTTGTATCAGAGTTTGATTGAACATTCACACCTTCCCAAATATAAAACCACTCTTTCTAGGTAAATGAAGTGGAGTTGGATTTAATGTCTTTCCCTCCTGGCATACTGTTGACACATACCTCAATGCTCCATAGCAGCAAACTGTCAAAGCTGTCACACAATTGATGAGGTGATCAATTGCATTTGATCAGCAGCAGCTGTATGCTACTTACCATCTTTAATCCCAAAAGCAGAGTTTTTCCATTTTGATTCAGTTTTACCCATGCAATGGGTAAGACCACATCGCTTGTCAACAAACCTCACCTACTGTTAGGGTGTTGAAAACCGAGCAAAAATGAGGGAAAAATTAGACCTAACAGTTCCTCCTTACATGCTAAAATCCGCATGAGAAGACAAACTGTGAAAATCGGAATCAAATTGTCGACACATTTCGCTTTAACATCTTTTCAGCTGAGAGTGTAACAATAAAATCCTAAAACATTTGGCACTCTCAATATGGCAATGGCATAATTTAGATTTCAGCAAATAACACTTCATTTGGGAAAGACAAGCTCCCTCCCACACAGTGGATTATTCTTAACACAATATGATATTTTGATCATTTAAATGCCTGAATTGAACAGTAACAGCCACATTTATTGCCACTCCTGGTAAGAATGAATAAAAATATAAACTTTAGCTTTATCACATACTTATTCTCAAAAATAAAAAAGGCAAACCTTTAATTTAAAAGCACAGGGTTCCAGGTCAAGCATTGTGTTTTCTGTGGTGACACATAGAAACACTTCTACCTCGAAAGTGGTGTGGCTACTGAATAGTTCAATTTTGGTCCCATCCTACCAGGAAATTCTCATATGGTTTTAGTGGTAAAGATTAAATGAGCTTCAGCATGATTTTTCTTCAGCAGAGTAGTAATTTGCAGTAAGTCGGAGCCACTTCAGTTGAGTGAAAATTTGCTATATATAAAAAAATATTTATTCCAAGTCTTTCTGAAGCTCGTTGCTAGTAGTCATTTGTTCCTGGTAAACTATTGTGGTAATTATTTTTGATTACTAGCAAAGAAAGCGAAGATCTCATGGTCATGGATGGTACAAATTCTGTTGGATATTATCGCTCAAATGGTTCTCACTGGAAGACCAAGATGTTTGAAAAATGCCCCTAACCAATGCAATTAGCATTTCTAACAATATCTGTTTCCGTTAAAAATGTGAGCAAATCTTTGTCTATGTTAAGCTAATGTAAAAAAAAAAAAAGAAAAAAAAAAGAAAACAATTTCGCAATGTTCCCATTAAATAAGAATTGAAATTAAAATCACGCTAGCATTCATCATCTATCAGCCTTCAGGTTCAGGCGTTGGAGCGACTAACCCCTTATTACTTGTGTGCGGCTACGCAAGCAATGTTTTGGGGAAATTGTAGTTGGTGATTTTACAGAAAAGCTATGGATTCAACACATCTGAATGACACACAACTTTTATAAACTGTGTGAGGCTGAGGGAGCTCTAGTGGAGCCAGCTAAACATTGTCCGAAAAGCAACAAAAACAAACCATCATCCTCCTACCACTTCCTGTTGTCTTCTTCTGCGTTTTCGGCAGAAGTAGCATCCAGCTGTTGATCACGTGACTCATGAGATATGAAAAAAATTCCGATATGGCTGAAAAGACATATCAAGCACAAACATTTTTTAACAAAAAACATACGTTTTTTTCTAGACAACGCAAGTTATTTTCATAAGAATTTGCGCAATTTTATGGTTAATGGAAACACAGCTACTAAAGTTTCGATGGTCTTCAAAAAGGTTTTACCTTTTGCCCATCATGACATGCTTCTTCTGAAAAACCTTTAGATTAGGTCATCAGTGAAGTTGATATTAATTTACACAGAGAGCGAGACTGCTTTCTAAATAGTGACATATTTCAGCTGGTTTCTTTACCTTGCTTCTTTTCTTCATTATGATTTTGCATTTTTGCATGTAGCTACCTTAGATTGTTGACATCATGTTAAAATCCCATTTAGAAATACATTTACTGAGAAAGACAGTGTATTAATTACTTATTTTCCCTGTTATTAAACACAATCTCCTTTTGTTGTACATGTATATCAGCTATGCAGGGAAATTACAATAAACTAATATTAATGGTGTTTTCTTCCACCAGAAGGATTTCTATTTAAAGGGCATCAATCAAAACTTCATCTGTTTCTCCTGCATTCCTTTAAAACTAATATTATCTGACGCCCGCACAGCATGCTTTTTCCTCTCATCTGAACAAACACCTACTTCCACCTTGTTGAACCCTTCCTATTTTTGCATAACAGGGCCAGAAATGTACCAAGCAATTTGTGAAATTGACAAGGAGGCTAATTATTTGTAACTAACCCGGGTTACTCTTCTCAAAGAAGGAAAGAAGACGGAAAAAATAAGACGGTACGCATTTGAGCAATACCAACAGTAAAGTTTATTACGACAACATCAGTAGAGAGAAAGAGAGAAAAGGTCACAAAGTACTGTGTGAAAGAAGCCTACTGTTACAAGAGGTTTCGTGAAACTAACACTTGTAAAAATTAAAACTCAGTCATTTTTGATTACAGGAAGCATGCAGAGTCAGGAGTGGAGGCAGAAAAAGAACGAACAAGAAGGTGAAAACGGACAAACAAAAATCCGTAGGTAAAGAAAGCAGAAACCAGAAAGAGAAGGCACATTCACAGACTAGAATCAGCAGTTTTTAGGGAGTTGACAAACTCTTGACTATTAGTTAAGCAACAGGTGGTTTTGGAAAAAGGATTTGAGTACAGAACATTTGGAAAGCCTGGTTGAGAAGATAACCCAAAGAACAAGGCAAGGAGGAAGTAACCCTTTGAGGCCCTAAAGGGGATAAAAGAAAAAAGAAACATGGGCAGAACGAGTCAAATTTAGAGAACAAAAAGAAAAGCAGCAAGATTTTTACATTTGGTTAAATGTGAGCCGAGATAGTAAAAACAGAAAGGGGAATAATTTCACATCTGCCTTAATCTGATGGAAATGAGAGGAAGTTAAAGCACTCAAAGGGTTACAGAAAACAAAGCGGGCCATCTTACACCTGACCTCCCAGAGAGGGCCTTAAATACATCCAATCAGACAGATTTAAAGAGACAGTATCCTTTTTTCTCTTGCTACAGTGAAATAACCTTCTTAGGTTTGAAAACACTGAAATTCATCACTAAATACTGCAGGATACATTGAACATTAACAGTTTGCATCACAGCAAGACCAAGGAGTCTCTCTCTAGCCTCAAAATAAGACAGTTTGTATTCCTGTAATAAAAATACACTACTAAAATCTTTATGTATACATTTCTTCTTGGATAAAAACAGCTTGCAATACGTTTCTTTTTTGTTGTTGTTTTCTATGCATAAAATGCTCACCATCTTTTATGTTCTTGTCAATTTCACAAATTGAAAAAAAGCAGGCACACTGCAGCAAAAAAGCAAGGCAGGAAGGGTAATGCTAACTTCACTACGTTCTCAGAGAGCCAGAACCGCAGAAACACGGATGAGAAATCCATGCGGCGTTCATTGAAGTGAAACGAAAAGGGACGAAAAAAAAGAGAGGATAAAAACGAGGATCTGAGTCCATTTGGTAACGCATAAAAGAAATACTGTCTCTTTAAGAATACAAACAGTTGCTAAAACACAGTGCAAAGCGTATAGAGAGGGGCTCAAACAGCTCAGCCTGCTACATTTAACAACAGGTTAGTTGCTCTCCAAGATCAGTAGAGAAAGAAGATTTTACAGAAGTTTATGTTTCTTAGGAATGTATCAATGTTTCTATGGACCAGCTTTTTTCTCTTGATTTTTTTTTGTTTTTGTTGTTTTTGCAATATTTGAGCTTGTTTAAGTTAGCTGAGATGACCTTTAAGGGATATGATAGAGCATGTTTACATTTCTGTTTGTTTCTTTCTCCAGTGAAACATCCTGGATGAAATGATTTGCTGTGCAAATGTATTTGCAACCCTTGAACTATTCCATATTTTGTCACAGTTCAACCACAAACGTCATGGTGTTTATCGGGATTTTACGTGCCGAATTGTCACATAATTGTTTAGTGGAAGGAAATGTTTAGTTTTGATGGAAGAAGAAGCTGCTCTGGTCAGATGAGGGTCAAATCTATGTGCAAAACACAAAGTGTGAGAAAAAACTGAACCTGAACGGCATATGAAGCATGATGGTGGAGGGGTTATGCTGTGGGGATAGTTTCCTTTAGATCAGACATTGCTGCAGCAGGACGCAAGTAAATTTAGCTGGATGATAAAATTGTCCCAGGAATTATTGCGATAAATGATATTTTTTGAAAACATTTTCAAACAATATATCGATAATGGCATCTAAATGCAAGTTTTCCCTCTGAAAGACCAATAAACTTTAACTTTGTAAAGTTAACACTGGACCTGGAAGACATTTTAAATGTCCAAAATGAAAACAACCCAAAACAATAAATAAAACGAAAATATAAACCACATGCAATTGAAACTGTAGATTTAACAGATTATAAAGTCTGTACTCAAAATTGCCATTCAAAATATGTTAATCATTAGAACAGAAATAATTGAGTTTATTTAAATTTATCATGTGATTATTTTATTTTGATTTTTTATTTTTATTTTTTTAATCAATGGTGACAGGCATAGATATTCGCTTTTGAGTTTGGAGTTGACCAACTGTGGATTAGATCGAAGTATCTTTATGAGTTAATTCAGCCAAAATCCAAACCTGAATCCAGCAGAGAACCTACGGCAGAGTTTCGAGATTCATATTCAAACATTTCCCAGTCAAAATGACAGAACTTAAACTATTTTACAAAAAAGAATCACCAAAACCAAGAGGTGCTGAACCGACGCTAAAAGACTGCACTGCAACAACAGGTAAAACTAGGGGTGTGCCGATAAACTAAACATGATTTCCTTAGTTTTGGGAAATTGGTAATCGGCAGTTGCTTGGTTAAGATTATCCACCTCCACAAAAATCTGTAAAAGTCTTTCTCTCTACAGTGACGAAGGTCAACAACAGTCACCCCAACTGTTTTTAGCGACTTTTCAAATGAAAAGAAAATCAGTATTGGCCAAAATCAGAATCGGCAAGTCAGGCTTTTTAAAGATCGACAGAAAACTGCAATTAGTGCAGTTTTCTGCACTCCAGTTTTAATGTAAAACACTTTTCTGATTTTTAGAAGTAAAACATGAAAAAAAGAAAAAACATGCCATATTTTCCTTCCACCTCCCAATTATGTGGTGCTTTGTGTTTGTCTACCAAA
>NW_006800146.1:792796-820019 GCF_000485575.1 Poecilia formosa
CATGACTACTATCAAATAAAGACTGAACAGAGCACTGTGGAGTATTCATCAAACCACAATTACTTAAAATCTCAGATTACCCAGCTGAATCGGGTGAGGCGCAATGAAACACGAGCCGTGAGGTGGAAGTGAGACGCTGGATGAATAAATGATAAGCTGTGGCAGGGGGGATGAAGAACAGGAAGTGCTGACCTGTACCCTAACCTGAATATTAAGGAAACTGGGTTGATTTCCATTTAATACATGAACCACAACAACAAGTACCGGGGTGGAGTTGGACTTTGCCTTCATCGACACGAGATAGGGACTGAAAAATGCCTCAAAGCCAGAGGATCATAAAAAAAATAAATAAAAAAACAAAATAGTACTGCAGAGTAATACAATATTCGATCAGACATAAATAGAGAACCGCATGCACCCACATTCAAGCACTCAAATCTGAAGTTTATATTGCATTCAGCAATAATGTCGCTTTAATAAAATAGATTCTCTCCCAGTTGCTGCATGCAAAATCTCCTATTAAAGGGGGAAAATTTTCTGTTTCCACTTAATCCAAACTAGATTTTCTCGCCATCGGCACACGGCAGCTGAAAATGATACCCTTCAGGTAACGCCTTTGGGATTTTTTTTCCCAGTCTATTGTGCAAAAAAAAAAAAACCCAGAAAAGAAAAGAAAAACCTGTGAGCTGAATAATTCAGACGATCGCCCCCACCGCCTCCTGTACTCATCTGTATTCAACCGGACCGCCTGTCACCACCGCTCGACACGACAGCAACGCGTGAATGGGACGCCGAGAGTGTGCCGCCGCCTCGGTGGGGACACAACAGGAAGCTTATCGGAGTCGGGCAGGCTGTGACCGGGGACCTCGGCTATGAGCTGCGGCTGCAAACGCATCAGAACCCAGGCACTCGTCAGTTTAAATTAAATAAGGTATGAGGGGCAGGCGGGGGCTTTTATACCGGCTCATACGGGGCAAAGGAGAAGGAAGAACGTGGACGTGAAAAGAGGAGAGGTATAAATAAATTAAATAAATAAATAGAGAATAAATAAAGAAAGATGGATGATGAAATGTCAAATGGAGGAAATGATGCATCTAATCTGATATGTTATAAGTACAGTGGCCCAGAAGTGCAAACTGCTTCAACGAATCACTAAACACAACTACAAATTTAAATGCATGACAACAAATTCAAAAGCACAACACTAACTAAGCACAACTAGAAAAAAAAAAAAAAAAAGCACAGCAATATTAAGAAAACGAAAGAGGCAGGTCCCAGTGGGAGACTTCGCTGATTGGAAAACGCCATTTTGACATTAGAACCAGAATTGGTAGGTTGGTAGCATCAACTGACTCACTCTTTGGTTACCTGGCAACAACAAGTTGAGTAATTTGTGCAGCAAGTTGAGTTTTTAAGCAGCTTTCTAACTGCTTAAAATAGAACAACAGCGTTGACTGAAAAGTGTCGATAAACCAGTAATGGTCACGCCAAGTATTTTAGATGTTTAAAAAAAATAAATAAATCACAACTAATAAATAATTATCAATATCGGCAATTATCGATAGACTGATATGAAAAACTTATATCATGATACATCTTCCAGGCGTAATCACTGGCATCATTCATATTTCGAACAACCACGCCAAAGCCAGAATCACTTCCGGTTCTAAAGCGTCATCATCCAATCAGTCTCCAGGTTCCCTCTAGGACCAACCTCTTCTGTTTGCTTAATTTGTAGTTGTGCTTTGTTAATGCCGTTGTGCTTTTGAATATGTTGTGTTTTCAAATACGTATTTGTGTTTAGTGACTTGTCGATGTGTTTTGTGCATCAGGGCCACCGTATTCAGGAGCATCTGAGCATTTTCTCTTCAACACAGACCTCATTTAATTGCTCTTTGACCGCATGTTTGGTGACTGCGTTTTTTTGTAAGTGGCTCCAGTGAGAGCCGAGATACCGGCTGGCCTCTGAAACAACATGGCGGTTGGGCGGAGCCTCACCAGAGCAAGCGCACTAGTTCCTCACCTGTGGCGGGGGGCTGGTGGGCCGAGAGGCCCGGCAGATCCAAGGAGCTGTCTGACATCACGTGCTTCAGGTCCCCGCCCATGTCCGACAGCTTCATGTCCAGCTGCACGGACAGCGCATCCTCCGAGTCGTCCTTCCCCGCGCTGCTGCCGCCAATGGATGGCAGGTCCAGCGACTTGACGGACGCCGAGTCCTCCTTGCCGTGCTTGAAAGCGGCCACCTTGTCCACTAGTGTCTTCTCGGAGGCACCGAGCGCTGTGCAGAACTTCGACGACTGGAAGTCGGCGAAGTCGTCCGCGTCGCTCCTGAGGGAGGAGAAGGAGCCGCCACCTACGCCACTCTCTTTGGCGTCGTCATAGGGGACAGCCCCCTCCAGAGACAGCTGCTTCAGCACATCGTATTTGTCCGTGCCCTGCTGAGGCTTCTTTGATGCACCACCTTCGCTTCTTGGCTCACCACCGGAACTTCCGAACGCCATGAAGTCGGCGAAGTCATCCTGAGTGGCCGCCGCCGCTGCCCCTCCTGCTGCCACCGCTGCCGCCGCGGTCGGAGCGGATTCAGAGGAGGAGCCAAAGAGGGCAAAGTCACCAAAATCATCCGAGGGAGGTTTGGCTCCGCCAGGGAGAAGGCCTAATGATACAGGTGGGAACGTGCCGGGTTTTTTCTCGGTGGGAGCGGGAACGGAGGAGAAGAGGTCCAGGTCGGCCATGTTGAGAGGATTTTTGGGCTGGGAGAAAGACACTGCTGGTTGCTGCTGTAAAGTCTGAGAGTTGGGAAAAGCAGAGGGGAAAGCGGGCTGGAAGATCTTGGCCTGATCTGAAGGGTCTAGTGGAGAGACGCTGTCGGCGGTTTTAAAGTCTGTGAAGCTGTCGTCAGCATTGACAGACTTGAAATCTGCGAATCCTTCCCCTTGAAAAAGAGAACAGAGGGAAAGATCAGCAACAAAAAAGAAAAAACATAATCCTCACTGTAACAGCCAACAATTCAATTTCAAATCCTGTAAGAGAGGAAGAGTGGATTAGCTGCAGTACGCCTACAGTCCGCTGAGAATGGTAAACTTCCAGTTCTTGTGATGAACCGTGGGCAACATGTCCAAAGAAACAGCACACATCACCACACAAACAACACTCAACCGGTCACAAGTTTACATCCACTCATGATCAGCATGAAAGTCATTCATTTTGGGGCTTTTAATGATACATCTGTACTATTCTCTGTCCAGGTTGGAATGCTATTTACAACAAACATGTTTAATAAACAAGAGTTGGTTGGACAAGTCCAAAGAAATGTATTTACTCTAATCTCTACAGGATAAAAATAATATAGACTAAAATTCAGTTCCACTGATTTTTGAACATTAATCAAGGTTACATAAATTTTTTCAACATAAGGTTTAATGCACTTTGGCTTCATTTTTTTGACCGCTCTACTTAGTAGAAAATGTAAAATGAATTTATATTGGTAGGTTAGTACAGGCCTGACCCGTAAACACAGTTTGGTCGTTTACAGCAGAGTTTGTTCTATCCATCCTAAAGCCAGTTCCGATGTCTGTTTCAAGAGCATTGTCATTATCACAACACCTAATTGTTTAACCTCTGCCGAAGGCCGGACGATAAGAATCAATCACGATGTAAACGTTTTATAATAATAACTATTGATCACTTTTGTTTTAGATATCTGAAATATTGCCAAAATGGTGGCGTGACCTTTCCTCTTTTATCCTCAATTTCCTCTCAAGCTGTTGTACTAATTCTCTCTTTTGACTCCATGCCACCATTTTATTTTTTTAAGCAGCTATGAGACACGGTGGCGAAATCTTAAAGCCGGCTGCAGGTTGACTCTTTGGTTACCTAGCAACAACCTGTTGAGTATATTGCGCAGCAGCAGCTTCAGGTTTGCCCACCGTGTCTCATAACTGCTTAAAAATAAAACACAAAGACGTGGAGAGAAAACCGGATGAAACAGGCGGAGTCACGCCTCCAGTCTGGCTGTATTTAAGATATTTTAACAAAAAAACTCATCAATAATCATTGATATCGACTGATATGAAATGCCTATATCGTGATACTTTTTCAGTCATATCGTCCAGCCCCATTAAAAACCGACTCTGATGCCCAGTGATGAGTGTATGTAAACTTCAGACAAACATCCTACTGGGTGTAGGATAATCATGCCACCAGGAAATTCAAATTGCAAAACTTACAATCTTTACTACTTTTTCCAAACAGGAAATAATAGTCAAGATGAGCATTTTCTGCACCAATAAAAGAAATAAATTTAAACACTATAAAAATTTCTTATTTGTGTTGCAAAAAAAAAAAAATCATACAACAAGATGTTGATTATAGCACAAACCAAAACTCAGAATGCATTAAGTTTCAACATGTATTTGTATGTCTCGACACACTGTAGTAGTAATATATGCAGGGACTGAAAGAGAGAATCTGTTCACATGGCAGCTGCTTGGAGGAAGAGGGAAAACTAATGGGCTCATTAGAGAAGATGGAGCCTGGCAATACCAAAGAAAGGTCACAGCAAAGCATGACTTACTGGAGTCGTAAGAGAAGCCCCCATCAGAAGCTGTTCTAATGAAGCACGGGTGGGAAACACATTGGGATCAACACGGGACAGCGTAAACATGGAACAGTGCAGTCATGGCGGCGTGATGGCTTTTCCCAATTTGCAACTACATGTTTAACTAGAAATAATCTGGCTCTGATCCCAAACCCCTCACCCGTTTTCATGTATGGATATGCTTTTTTCTCATGGAAGATGTGAAACTAGTCCTCTTTAAACAGCAGGAAAAACAGAAATTGGACTTGAAACAAAGAGAAGTTGAGTTTCTTACCGACTGTTTTCTTGTCAGCAGGTTGCTCTAGCTGTCTGAACACACTGTATTTGTCCCCAGCATCTAAACAATGAAACAGAAAAATGGAAAAATGAGTCAAAACCAGATGAGTGATTCCTTCTGAGCTCTACCAGGGGGCACTGACCACACTCTTCAGTGTGGATGTTGTTACTGAAGGAAAAATACTCAACGTTAGCTAGTTTCTGTATCACTGAGGTGTTTAAAAACAAGTAAAAGGAAATAGAGTATATTTTATGACAAATGAATCATATCTATGATTTATTAAGACTGTAAGAACTGAAGAATTTCAAAAGATAACAGTAACGATGACTGCAACTCAACAAAGTTGCTCTGTTTCGGCTTTAATTGTTTTGGAACGTGCTGGAGTTGGAAATAGGTCAGTAAGGTAAAGGACGAGGGATGGACACTGCCGTCCAATAATGCAAACTATTTAAAATTAGGGGTTAGCAACCTGCTTGAACATATGACTGTGACTGCATGACACAACATCCTTCATAGCACCACAAACACAAATATTGCTCTTGAAAAACATTTCCGTTTGAGAAAGGCTTCTTCTTTAGAAAAGAGGGACTTATATCAGCACAGTAATGACATTTAATCATATTTTTGAATTTACTGATGCTCTAGTGGAACAAACAGTGGAGGAAAAAAGAAAAAAAAAAAAAAAAGGTTTCCAAACACAATGTCAGTTTTGATGCTTTTTAAAATTTACCATCATTGACTAAAATTTATCACAATAAATCAAAATTATTTTAATGTAAGAATTTTTTCACAATAAATATATAACTGCGGAAAGAACCCTGAAACTGGAAGATACTATAAATATGCAAATAAAACATAAAAATCAAAAACAACAAATACAATGGAGAAAAAAAACAAGCATAACTGCCCTTAAAAAAATAATCAGAATAGAAATTATCTAGCTCATTTTAATTCATCATGCAATTAAATGATTAACTGGTTATTGTGACAGGCCTAGATGCATGTTCACTCCTATTTAAAACATAAAAATGCTTAAAAAAAAAAAACTAAACAAAATGACTGCCGTATTTAACTTCAGGACAATATTTTCTAAGCATGAGACAATATTTTCTAAGCATGAACGGTCTTTGTTTTACTACGTGGCTGTAATTGTCGGTAATACGTCTGAGAGGACAGACGGTGCTGTAAACATCAGAGGCAACATGTTGCGCTACCTGAGACGGGGGGAGCGGGCTCCGCGGGCTGATCCACAGACAGCTGCTTGAACACGGCGTACTTATCGGAGGACGTGCCAGAGGAAGAGGCCGAACCAGACAGTGGAGTCAGCATGGCAGCTGTGCTGCAGGGACGCACAAGCTTCGTTCAGATACCATGAAGTGTGAGCATCAACAACAAAACTTTGCATCTTTTTTTGGTTAGCTTTAAGAGACTTTTTTTTTTTTTTTTAAGAAAAAAGGGCTGCAAAAGAAATACATCTTACATCGCAACAAGTGATATAAGAGACAGGCAATGATACATTGTGAATATATTGTCAACGGAATATCAGTCAGTGCAATATCCACATCGCAAAAAGATGTTTGGAGTGTAATAAGTGTTGATTAGTATATCCCACGTGTTATGAAGAAAGAAGAAAATAGGTAAGATTTCTTATATTATGTATCCTGGTCTAACAGACACTGCCATTCAAATGTCAAATAAATATATTTTTGGCATACAGAATTTGCATTTATGGGATTGAATAAAATCTTACTAAATCTAGCATGGGAAATTTCAATATTTCGCACATTGATGTAGAAATGACAAAAATAATTCAATATGTTGCTCAGCCCTACCAAGCTAGGAATGAAAATGCATTTGACCATTCTGCACAATTATCGAAAAGCTGCGTAAAGCCACAAAATAACCAGGGACGAACAGATGGGAAAATCTGTGCCGATATTCGATATTAACTTTGCTGCTATTGCTGATAACTGGCATTAGCCAACATCATAAATATAATATATAGTATATTTTTCAACCAAAAACCAAGTATCAGATTATATCAGCCTCCACCTAAAAATCCCCAACAGAAGAATCCGCTGCAGCGTTTAGCCCTGAATTTCTATCCACCAGTGACTGTATCCAATATGCAGACCCACTGGTTAACAAATGGGTCAGTTGTTTTCATACCAATTATTACTGACTATTGTTCTCTGAGAAAGATCACTTGATCAAGTCTGTCTCTAACATTCCACACAACAAAATAAATAATAAAAGTATGCATTATTCATGCTCATATTGTATTGAGTCAGTATCAATATCAGCCAACACCCAAAGCTGCGATATTGGTATCGTATCAGAAGTGAAAAAGATTTACAACCCTTCCAAGTATTTTTACTGATATGGTAAAAAAAAAAACGACTGATATAAGCTGATATTGATGTTAGTGCCAATATATCATGAATCAATAAAAAAAAATAGCAGCCAAGATTTGCTTCATTGTCATGTTCTAATCCAAGCTGGTAAAAATAAATGTTTACCAGCTTCAAAATAGCAAATTTCTATTCAATTAGATTCAAAAATAATTTATTAATGCAAAAAGGAAATTAAATCAATATTAATTAATAATTTAATCTCAACCAACACCCCCCCCAAAAAAAACTAAATTTAAAATAACTAACTAGATTATTGGTAAATTATTTTCCATATTCAGGATGTAAGTGTAGTTATGGTTACTGGTTTGACTCTTACATCTGATTTATCTGAACAGCTATCGCTAACTGTGAGGATTTCTTTCAAAGCCTAAAAAGCTAGAACTATAAAGACTCCTTTGACTTAGATGTTTTTTTCTTTCCTGCTACTCTCTTTATCTCTGTGTAGATAATTGCCTTGCAGATCCGTCTCACTGAAAGAGCAGTCTGTGGGAAAGGAGCCTAGAAAGTAATATAGAGAAATGAGGCTCTACTGTCCACCGAAATCAATTCATTAAGACATGACCCGAGCTCATTGCTATTCAGAGGAGGTTATTACAAGACATTAAGGCGGTGTAAGACAGACAATGAGTGGCGCAATTATTATGCTAAATAACTGGGCTATAAATAACCATCGGCAGCTGAATATTTGACACTTGTCTCTGCATATAATCACAGCTCTTCTTCAGAGAAGGTAGACTGAATGCAGAAGGAACGCTAACTATGAAGTATATCGGCATTATAGAGAGGCAAACTCCGCATTATTCAGGTGACTTTTTTAAAACGGTTAAAACTGGAACATTTCAACTCATGGAAAATATTTTCCTTGGTGTAGTCTCATCCTCACCTGTTTGGATGTTGGTGTGTGGCAGCAGGAGCAGCAGCAGCAGCAGCAGCGGTGGGAAAACTTCCTCCAGATTCACCCTGGAAATCAGCGAAGGCCTGGTCTCCAGCTCCAGCCTTCGGCGCGCCCTGGAAGTCCTGGAAGTCATCGTCGTCGGTTTTGCTCCCCTACGAGAACGCATGTGGAGGATTTTATAACAGACCAGCATAAAGAAGTGCATGTTTGTAAAGTGGAAGGTAATTGAGACATGGTTTAATAAATGTTTACACATAAAAATAAATGTGGTGTGCATTTGTATTCAACCCAAATGACTGAATACTTTGAAGAACCACCTTTTTCTGCAGTTACAGAATATCGATTGCACTGATTGCAGTTTTCTGGTCGATCACAATCTTTAAAAAACCTGACTTCCCAAATCCGATTCTGCCTGATTTCCTTTTTTTTGTCTGAAAAGTCAGAAAATATAGCTACAAAGTGAACAGATGCTCACGGTTTCTCGCAGTATATTATAAGTCTGATGGGCCAGCAGGCTTTACTTGCACCCCCCACCAGGCTGAGCATTGTTTACTGATTTTACGTTTTTTATTGTTTGATTTTTTTAAAGACTTTTTACCGTATTTTCCGGACTATAGAGCGCACCTTACTATAAGTCTACACAGTTTCTTTTAAAAAACTGGAAACGTACATATATAAGCCGCACTGGGCTATAAGCCGCTGGCATCTCTGCCGCTCTCAGTTTTTCACAAGGAAGCAGCCCTCTGCTGCTAAATCTGCAATTAAGAATGCAGCCCTGCGTCTCCAACGCCGAACCATGGATCCGTTCATGCTGAGCTTACGTGCAGCGGTTCTATTTTCCTCCTGTACTGCCAAATCAATAGCCTTCAACTTAAAAGCTACATCATATGAACTTCTTCATGTGGTTTCCATGATGAGGGGGTATAAGTTTGAAAACATTTCTCCATCATGCCTGCTGCTAGCATGTGCTTGTTCTAAATGAAAATTAACACTTTCTTCTTTGATTTCCAGTTTCGACTTCCAATGATTTACTTCCTGCTAAAGAGCCCCCTGGCGGTTGAGGAAAAATCCACAGAAAAGTCGCACCGGGCCGCAAGGTTAAAAGCGTGGGAAAAAAGTAGCAAATTATAGTCCGAAAAATACGGTATTTGGGTTTTAGGTATTTTTAATGTCTTCCAATAACACATGATAAACTAGTAATACTTTAAAATTTTCTGTCAACATTAAACATTTTCTCTAACTCAAAAACATGGCACGTCGCTCGATGACTGCCCTATAGAGCCCCTTACCACTGAGCTTAGCAGGTTTTCTGGGGGAAATCTGGTTGATGACTTCCAGACCTCTGAGGTGGAGGTCGATAAGATTGGTGGATAAGATCAGGTTCATATGTAAGTATCTGCAGATCGCCGATCTCTTAAAAGTAAGGAAATTGGGTAAGATGTATTGGTGCACTTTTAGAAAAGATATATTTTCACATTTTGGAATCAATTCTCAATTAGATTTTGATCTGGACTTTGACTGGGCCACTCTTACCCTGGAATGTGCTTTGATCTAAACCCGTTATTTTAACTCTGGTTGTGTGTTTGAACCTCTGCTCCAGTCTCATATCTAACGGGTTCTCTTCCAGGATACCCCATTGTTTTGCTCAATCTATCTGATTAACTCTGACCTGCTCCCCACAGCGTGATGCTGCCAACACCTTCATTTCAAGGTTAAAGGTGATACTAGTTTTTACACAAACACTTGGCATGCATGCCTGAAAGCGAGTTTCTGAAGTTTATAATTTACCTTCCATTTCACATTGAAGCTCTACTTCGTTTGGCTCCAACATCACATTGTCATAAAACGACATTAAAATTTTTGTCTATAATGTGACAAAATGAGAAGCTCCGACACTTTAACCAGGGTCTGTACCTGTGCTGCTGGTGCAGGTGGGAAAGTGGCGATGAAACCTGCGTTGGTGGGCGGTGGAGCGGGCACGGTGGGTGCCATAGCCATGACTGGTACCGGTAACGGCGCTGCTGGTGTTGCCATGGACATGGAGACGGGCGGCTGGGTCATCATGGGCTGCTGGTGCGGAGGGATGACGGGGGCCAGGGCCATGGCCAGGGCCGGCAGGTTGGGGATGGGAGGGGACGGAAACTGACTGAGTATTTCCACGTTCAACACTGGGAGGCCAGTCTGGAATGTAGAAAGACAGTTTTCACTAAATTCAAGTTAAAAATACTTTATTAGGTCCAAAAAAATTTGATAAATTAATGATTAATTATTTAAAGGAGCAGTATTGTGTGTTTTCCATGCACATAGTGCCATTATATAGCATAATCAAGTAAATATGCTACATTCGGTAAAAAAAATAAAAAAAATCTATGTAAATCAAATATGACTTAAAAGAAATTTGACTTTGTAATTTAACTCGGTTCTACCAGGTGTTTGGTCATTTCTGCTGGCTAGTCTGAAAGAGCTGACTGAAGGAGAGGAGCTTGAAAACTGCAGCTCCGAGGAGAAGTTTCAACTGAAAGGCGGAGCTAGGTCCACCCAGACGTTTTTGCAAAGCTCAATGGTTGCCATGCAGATTAAAGGATTTCTCAAATATGCATGAAAGAATCAAAGCAACATTCCATGTATATTTTTGATGAGGGAATAACATTAGGACATGATAGAAAGCTCAAAAAAGTAAATTTTACACAATTCTGATGTACATTTACTGATTAAAGTGGTGAAAAAGTCTCACAGGCCCTGTGAGACTTATGGGGCCCTCTGGCAGTAATCTGTTGCTTTCTTCTCTGTTTCAGAGCAGATTGCTGTGGCAGAACGCACCTTGTTTGGGTTCATATTTTTTTCTTAAGGCCGTGGGAGATTTACATCACCGGCGGTGTTTTATTATTCCAGGGATGGAAGCGGTGGCACGCTGCGTTTCGTGAGCTGCCTGCAGATTTGCAACTCCCCCGAGGGGGGAAGTACATTACGCAACAGGCTGGGGCTGATAAGAAGTCTCCTGCTGAACTCGTATGACGGCAGGAGACGTCGGGCTCGCCGTGCTTCATGAGCCTGGAGCTTATTGAGAATGCTGCTTTTTTTTTTTTTTACATTTAACTAAAGTTTGATAGAGGAATGTGTTGAGGATTATTCCTGGAGTCGTTTGAAGAGGGTTTATTTATTTGTGTGTGTTTGTTACTGTTGTTACCTGTGCCACACCGATTAGTGCCAGTACAGTGTAGAGCTCCTCCTTGGTCAGCATGCCGGGGGTTGTGCGGTTGGCTGATGCCCAGATTTGCCCCAGCGCCTCCCGGGGAAGCCCCGATGACATCAGTAAGGGGTAGAGCTTTGCCGTGTCTATCCCCGCCGGAGTCATCGTCAGGTCCAAAACCTTCTTAAACATGTCTGCCAGGAACAACAAGAAGAAGTTCATGTTTACTGAACTTTCTTTCACAATTTACATTTTGTAACTTCAACCTTTAATGCAATTTTTTGGAGTTATTTTATATAATTACACAAAGTAATACAGAATTGGTTTTCAACATTTAAAGAAAATTAAAATCTGACTAATGCCTCACTTTGGTAGGTTTGTAGATGTTCCCTAATATTTCCATCTTCATATGAAGGGTAGGTCAGTGCATCATAACATTTTCTAAGCCTATGGCATTATTTTAAATCTTAACCATACTTTAGATGGGGGTTTTTTTAAGCAAAAATTAACCCCTCAGTTGGCCAATAGAAGCAGCTTTGTCATCCATTGCTGGTTGGTTGCGGATGTCGTTTGTGCGACCAAAAATATGAGAACACAAAGGCTCCGACTTGGTACTTTCGTATGGAGAAAAATAAAATGCAATAAGTTCATCGAAATTTTTAACACGTTAAAATCTGTGTAATTAATTTACCATTTTAATTAATTCATTTTAATATTTTTCTTGAAAAATTTTGACTTTTGGACGTCAGAAATTTTCACGTTATTTCTAGAAAACCTCTGAGATTAATCTAAAAATTCCAGAATTTTTTTTTTTTCAGCAGAAATTTACTTTTTTGCCGTTGAATAGAATATAAAAGCTCGTCACACTATCCAGATATTTGTAAAAAAACACAAAAACCAAAATTAGGTACCAGTAAACTCTGCAGAAAATAAATAATCCAAAACTTAAACACTGATCCCGTCCTTGAGCGGAAGCGCTTACCTGGGACGAGGCTGTCGTTGTAAACCCAGGCAGGCGGGATGGACTGAATGTGCTCTTGTTGTGGATACACAGCAACACCTGCTGTCACAAGCAGACCGGGAGACACTCAGTTAGTCTATACGACGAGCGTCTTGTCCGGGGCTGCCGACACCTGAGCCCTGCTGGCATCAAACTCAACAGAGGGGGGGAAAAAAAAGCCTGACGTCTGCAGATAAATCACAAAGTCGTTCCTCTAAATCAGGCCATAAATCCCATCTTCAATGAGAAAATAAAAGTTAAAGAATACAAATTCAACACCAACAGTGATCAGAAAATTTCTTTCCAAAGAAAAAAAAACACAACTTTTTTATGGAAGTGATGAAATCTTTAAAGAAAGATTATCTGGCATTTTATCTCTCTCAATAACATGGAAAAAAAAAACAACAACCAGAAGAAGCAAAGTAGCATGCACAATCAGATGAGGTGGGCTCCCAAGAGGAATCTAAAAATCCATGCACATTCCTGTTAAAACCGAGGCAGCAGCCATGAGCCAGAGGTTGTTGTCTGGGATTCAAATCCACAGTGAAAGAGAGACAGATGGAGGTTTATTAGTCAGCAGGAATCACCCAGAGACCCCAACAGACACGGTTCATTTCCAGGAGCAGAGAGAGCCTCTGACTGAGGCGGAAAGTCAGTAGAAACGTAGCGGAGGACTTACAGACAGCAGGAAGGTACGACGGACATTGTAGATAGAAAAACAAAACGAAAAATTAAAGAGCACATTTCCACCAAAAAACTCTGAAATTTTGAGATTAATCTCAGAAATTTTCTAGAAAAAAATCGTGGATATTTTCTGAACTGCATAAGTCGAAAATTTGCAGGAAAAAACCCTCAAATTTTGTTTTTGAGCTCTTGTAAACTTGGAAATTTCTGGACATCCAAAGTCAAAATTTTTCGACTTTTCAAATGTTGCCATCATAAGTACTCTGATCATTTGAGATCAATCTTGGAAATTTTCTAGAAAAAGCCTGGAAATTGTCTGAGCTTGTGAAGTTGAAAACTTTTGACTTTAGGAAATTTATAGGTGAAATATTTCCACTTTTGACACTCAGAAGTTTTCACATTTTTTTTTTTCACAAGATCGACTTCAAAATTTGTGAAAATGTTTCTCCTAAATTTTTAACTTGTAGAGCTCAGAAATCTCCAATTTTTTTATAAAAAAAATTTCTGAAATGTATCTCGAAATTTTAGGTTTTTTTCTTGCAACTTTTTTAACTTTGAGCTTGGAAATGTCCACATTTTTTCTAGAAAATTTCTGAGATTAATTTAAAAATTTCTAAGATTTTTGGCAAAAATGTAATTTTTTATTTTTTTTTTCCTATCTACAATGACCAAATACTCCATCCTAGAGAATCAGTCAGTTTGATTTGTTTACTCCCTGAATTTCATACAAACTGATTGAGTAACAAAAAAAGACTGGAAACTACGACCAGTTAGAATGAAGGTATTTATTGTTATTCGTTAACGCTAAAGCAAAGCAAGGTGCAGTAGAAGCAGCAGTAAAGTCCAGTAAGCGGGCGCTTCTCTCACCACTCTCACTACCACTCTGAGCAGCTGACGGCAGCTGGGGGTCGGGCGGAGACGCCATGGCTTCCTGCCTCTTCTCTGTGACGAAGGCGGAGCTCAAGTCCTCGGTGGTGGCGGCCCAGTTCCTGGCCTTGGGGCTGGCCGAGAACTGGGACGAAACCCTGGCTCTCGGAGACATCTGAGCCAAACTCTGCTTGGACTTAAAGCTAACTTGGGCAGATTTATCGGCTGTAAGATCGCAGGAGGAGAAGAGCTTCTCTTCCAGCGAGGGGCCTAGAGAGGTGAACGAGGAAGAAGCTCCTTTAGTAGCGTCCAGACTGTGCGGGTTTTTTGTAGGAGGTTAAAGAAATTGTGAAATAGTGCATATATTGCATATCAAAAATAAAAATCAAATTTTTCATGATCAGCTATAAAATAATTTAACATTTTTATAAATTTAAATTTCATATTGGAAGTCTGGGAGTTAATCATGTCACAACTTTTTTTTTTCCCAAAATCTGAAACGTAATTGTAGTAAATTTCATACTTTTTAAGAGTATGACCCTTTTTTTTTTAAATTCTAGTTACAGTTTACACTAAAAATCAACAAAAAAACCCTGAAATCTGAAATCTTTCATCGCCTGGCTCGTCTGTCAGCAGCTTCTCTTCCTGATCACAAGTGTTGACTAACAACTGAAGTCAGAAGTGACTCAGGGACCAGAGATTTGACTGGACAGAGAGTTGGCCGCTTCGGCCCCCAGCTGTCTGTACTGACATTCACAGCACAAAGCGTTGCCAAGTGTCAGCTGCCGCTCCGCAGATAAACTACTGATAAATGACAGTTACAGTCTCCTCAGCTGGTGTATGAAACAATTAGTTAACAGGCCATATGAAACTAACTTTAGAATTAGAATTTTAGATAATGTAACTACTTAATTAGGGGGAAAAAAGTTGAAAAACTGACCATCTTTATACTTTCAATTCTGCTTTATTTTGTATTGGTCTACTACATAAAGTCCCATTAAAGGAGCAGTATTATGTATTTTTGGTACATAGTGCCATTTCATAGCATAATCAAGTAACTATGTTAACTTCAGTTGTTATAAAAATTATACATCAATTATGACCTAAAAGAAATTTGACTTCCTCTGTCTTTGCCTCTGTCTCTTTAAAAACTCCTGCTCTTTCTGAAACTCAGCCCTCAGGAGGTTATCACAACATGGCTCCTCTATTAACCCTTTAACAACATTTTTTATCAGCGTTTCACTGAGAAGTAGCTCGTATAATGAGCTCGGCAGATGTGCAATTCCACCAGGTGTTTGCTAATTGCTGCTGGCTAGTCTGAAGGAGCTGAGTGGGGGAGTCAAGGGACAGGGCTGCTCTGTGAGGCGGAACCTCAAAAACTTGTAAACTGCAGCTTGGAGGAGGAGCTTTGTCTCGAAGGTGAAGCTAGGTTCCCCCAGGCATTTTGAACAGCTGAATGGTTGCCATGGGAGATTAAAAGATTTCTCAAATATGCAGAATCAAGCCAACACTCCAGGTATGTTTTTGATGATTATAACATGACATAAAACTTCAAAAAGTTGATTTTACATAAAACTGCCCCTTTAAAATATATTCAAGCTTTTGTTTGTAGCATGACAAAATGCATAAAAAAATTGAAAA
Source organism: Poecilia formosa (assembly GCF_000485575.1). NCBI lineage: Eukaryota > Metazoa > Chordata > Actinopteri > Cyprinodontiformes > Poeciliidae > Poecilia > Poecilia formosa. The sequence continues at coordinate 808,362 of NW_006800146.1, forward strand.
GGGTTTCAATATTTTTGCAAACCTAAAGCATCCAAAGAAGACAAAAAAAACCAAAACAAATCAACAGAACTAGTAGGGTTGTGAGGAAACAGTTGACTGTGAATTACAGGGTGGTGGAAACAGGGTGTGAACCAAGACAAAGAAGAGTTACCTTGAAATGAAGGTTGTGAAGTGGTGTTGACAGCAGAGTGCTGGGAGGCAGTGGGAATGGACACAGAGGCGGGGAGGGGTGGTGAGGAAGTGAATGATGGCTGAGTCGGGGCTTGAGAGGGGAAGTGCAAACTGGAGGAAGGGAAAGTGTTTACAGGGCCCTGAACAAAGTCACTAAACTCCTCGTCGTCCTCGACGACGTCGTGAGTGGCGACGGAGGACGGAGACTGGGCGTGGACCTGAGAGGAGAGGCCAAAGGCGGCGGTGGAAGAGAAGGAAGAGGAAGAGGACGGAGGGAAGGAGGCGGGGGTGTCTATGGGCCCCTGAAAGTCACTAAACTCGTCAGTGTCCTCGGAGAAAGCTGGGGGGAGGGAATGAGTGGTGACAGGCGGGTGTGATGGCGATGACTCTGCAAAACGGAGACATAATGAAGACGGCAAAAAAAACACACACACACAACGATGGAGAATGAATTACAGGGGCTGTGAAGGGGGGAGGAGTCAATGTTACGTGAGAAAAATGAAGCAAAATGTAACCAAAAGATGGTCAATGTTTTATTGTACATTTTTAGATTTTGCTTAACCATATAAGGATATTATGTGTTAATATTAAAGTGATATTAAAGTGATATTGATGTTAAAGTGTTAAGCACTTTAAGGTGCTTAACAGCACCTTAAAGTGGTTGCCATGGGAGATTACAGGATTTCAGGATTAAAGGTGGACAGTGTAACTTTTATAAAATATATGTTTTTGTTAAAACTGTCCCTATGTTGTGACAGTGTGTTGAGCTCCTCATGAGCTGCCTACGCATCTGAAACAATGCACAATACACTGCTGACCAAAAACAACCAATCAGAGCCAGGAGGAGGGTCTTAGAACTGTCAATCACCCTCATGTACGCACTATACATGTACACGACACACTAATGGCAGAGAAACAATTCACTGTTACAGGAAAACCGTTTATTCATCATCAAGAGTGGCCATGCCAACTAGCCTTAGCTAAGACCCGCCTTCTGGCTCTGATTGGTTGTTTCTAGTCAGCACTGGAAGAACTGGGAGAAGGCAGAGGAGTTAAATTTTTTTCGCAGATTATTCATTTCATAAAATACTGTCACGACATATTGACAGTTTCAATAAATGTGTAACAAAATATTTTTTTATAAAAGCAGCTTTGTCTTTTGATGATTTTTTTTTCAAATCATCTTGTAATAAAACGAACTTCATTTTTATTACAAGATAATAAAACTGTTTGGAAGAATCACCAAACAGTTGCTGGTGATTCTTCCACCAACAACTGGTCACACAAGTGAAAATATATGGAATATGCTCCATAAACACAGCAGAAAGTGGCTCAATTCTTACCAACAGCAAGAATTGCATGAGCAATTTGCTAATGGCTAAAACGGTATCCAGAGTATAATTGGATGTGCATGTATAATTCAAAGACAAAAGTTCAAATATATCATTAAATGCCCCAAAGTAACCCAACTGTTAATAAAAAATGGATTTACTTAAGAAGAGTGGAAGTGAGATCTAAAAACAGAAGTCTGAATTAAAAACACGACAACAATAAGACTGACTGGAACTCTGAAAAAAATAAGACGTATATTGTGGGTCGAATACGGTGAAATCATGGATCAATTTTCAGACTGAAAGTCACATCACTGACTCCAACAAACAGTTTCTATAAGCTATGAAGTAAAATGGGAGTAAAGTGTCAGGAACTCCATGAACAGATTGATGGTGAAGCTACCTGGCTTCTTAGTCTGTGATGAAGGAGTCGGGTGCATTTTAGCGTCCCTGCTGAATCCGTCCAAGTTGCCTTTGATGGCTTCCAAGGCGTCGTCCCGACTCTTCTCCCCTGTCTGAGCGCAAACCAAGAAGATGGTTACACAAAGTTAATCTGAGGCCTGGAAACTGTGTAAAAACAAAAGGTAACATTGGGAGGGAATCACCTTGGGCTTGACGCTGCTAAGCAGCCTCAGCTTCTGCTTTTGCTCCTCAAACTGTCTTCTCTTTCTGTCCTCCTCCAGCATCTTCTGCTGCTGCTCCAGACGTTTTCTGAAACAAAAACACAGGAAGTTTATTGGGACGCTGAATTTTAAAGGTATAACGCTATTGAAGAAGGGAATGTCGTAAGATGTTAGTTTTAGAGATGTACCGATCTGATATTAATATCTGTATCGGTCCCAAAAATTTGTTATGGTGACAGGTCTACACATGAACAACTTCTTACTTAATTTCGCTAACATTTTTTGTTTCACTTTTAATACAAAATTTTACAGCAGATTTATTTCAGAGTGAGTGTTAACAATTTAAGTTGCAGTTATATTTTTCTTTTCAGTCATATTTTAAGTCATCATCGCTTCAGCCCCATACCTGTAATAAAAACAGAACATATGAAAGCTGATGCGGTAATGAGGAAGCAGAAACAACATGTTAGCATGTAGCTTACTGATGCTCCTCGGCCATCTGTTTCTGCATGTCAGCTGTGTACTGGGGTCCAGCTGGTCTCATCCCCATGAACTGGGGCTGACCTAAAAATGGCATCCCGGGGGTCTGCATCCCAATTGCCATCCCACCCTGAACAAAAACACACACACATTGAAAGCAGTACAAAAATTGCATTAGCTTTCCTTCTGTAACAGCCTTTTTACTTGACATTAAATGGCTTCATAAAGGGAAAGGAAAAAAATTAATTTAGACATTCTTAAAAATGTAACATATTCCCAATAACATCTTCAGAAGGCGTTACTGAAAAAAATCCGTTAATAGAATATTAGTATATTAAAAATACCCTTTCTTAAAGGGGCAGTATTATGTCAAACCGACTTTTTTGAGTTTTACATCATGTTATAATTTTATTCCCTCATTAAAACATACCTGGAGTGTTGCTTTGATTCTTTCATGGATGTTTGAGAAATCCTTGTAATCAAGGAGCAAGAGCTTCTTAAAGAGACAGAGGCAAAATTTGAAGGCTNAATACTTTGTTCTGTACAAAGTTGAATGTGCTGACAACAAAATCACACAAAAATCATCAATGGAAATCAAATTTATTAACCAATGGAGGCCTGGATTTGGATCCACACACACAAAATTAAAGTGAAATGTTCCCTTTATTTTTTTGAGCAGTATATATAATTTTTATTGCAACTGAAGATAACATAGTTACTTCACTGTCCTTTAAAACAACACTCTTTGCCTGGAAAACACATAATATTGCCCCTTTAAATAAAAATTAGAAACTCAAGTACGAAATAAAGGGAGGCTGACCTGCATTGGAATGGCACCGGGGGGCATCTGCCCCCCAAAGTTCATCCCCATCATTCCCTGCATGTTGGGCTGCATGACAGGAACCATGGGGAAGCCCTGCTGTGGCTGTGGCTGCGACTGCTGCTGCGGCATCGGGACCATTCCTGTGGGAGACAGACAAACAGCATTCCAAGCTGCTGGACGTGTCAACGTAGACAACTAGGGTCCGGTTCAAAGAACACAACGCGACGGGTCACAGAAAAAACAGTCTGCCATGTTCCAAGATCATTTGATCTCGCTAAAAAAAACAAGTTTTTGAGAACAGCTGAGAACACACAAAGAGACACAAGAACAACCGAATCAAGTGTTTCTGGTGACTACAGCGACAGCTTGGAGCAAAACAAGAAGAGCTGGACGGAGGTGGGGAGAGAGGGGGGGATTTGGGAAAGTGTGTGTTCAAGTTCACAGATGCTGTGCAAGCTGACAAACATTATTGAGCAGGAGCTCCCCCCCCCACCCACAGAGATGAGTCACCATGTTAAGACTCAACTGGGCTGAATAAATGGTTGTTGAAGAGGCCGCTCACATTCTAATTTGTCTGACTGAAATGACATGGGTGAAGGGAGCAGGAGAGACGCCTGTCCCGGTGGCGCGCTAATGGCTTATCAGGGGGTTTACGTTGAGATCGACGCTCTAAATGACACGAGTGTGTGCTGTTAGGTGACAGCACATCTGATTGTTCACAGATAAGTGGCAAGATTAACGTTCTGTGGTGACGATAAAAACTCGTTAGGAGGAAAGACGAGAACAAAAAGTGGCGAAACAGAAACACACCCGCAACCGACCATTAATTCAGTCATCGATTATTCTGACGATTAATCAGATGAAACGTTGGAGCACTTAGCAGACTTGTTTATGCAATATTAGAAATTATTTTAAAAGGTACAAATAAAGAAATGAATCAAATCCTTTTTTAAATAAAAAAAGAAACATTTTATTACCTCAAATGCAAAAACAGCATTCCTTTAGTGAATGCTTGTTCGTTAGTAACAAAGAATGCAAGGCTCGTGTATCTTTTAGAAAGTTGTCAGGTTAAAAACATTCATATATTGATGCCTTTAGAATAACTTACCTTGCGGTGGTCCCAGGCCCCCACCGACAGGATACATAAAGCTTGAGAAACAAAGAAGAAAAACAGAGATTTAGGAGATTTTAAGCATCTCTTAGATAAAAATAATGTTGGACACAGAGACTGTGGCAGCTCAAAAATGGGCTTCCTACAAATTTGTGTTGACATTAGTATTATTGGAATCGGGGTTCATTTCTACATTCATTTCTCCAATCCATTTGTTGGCATCGTAGGTCATTTTTAAGCAAGCTGGTAGCAAGTTTCTGATTTTATGTTTTGTCTATTTCAAAGAAGGAACCAGGCAAACTGAGATGAACACGTCATCTCCCAAATCAAGACTTTTTTCTCATAATTTTAAAACGGTCTTCTGGTAAAATTTTGTTTTTATTCTGCTAATACTATGACTAATGACTTGTAATTAAATAAAACTTCTCACAGCTGACATGCAACTCGCAAAAGGGATGAATGAGATAAAATCCACTTTAAAAAAAATACAGACATTTGTGATTTTTTGTTTAGAAAGTGAGAAAAAATAGATTAAAATTGGAAATCAGATGCGATTTGAAAAAAATATATATACCATTTTTTAAATCTAAGTATTTCTCACACATCACCAGAATTGTCACAGAAAAAGAAAGACAGTACTGGCTGCTGCTATTTCTCAACATCACAAGCTGCGTCTCCGCTACAAATTTGAGCAAAACTTTGTTGATATGCTGTTAATGCTGAAAAAAAAAATTGTGCTCAACATAAACACAGCTGTGAGTCAACATCGCAGAGACAGGCATCCTTACAGGGAGAACAGTGTGACAAGAGCAGCTGAGAGACAGGTCAATAAACGAGAAGTCGTTCAAAGTGAAATGCTGAGTTTATGAAGCTAGAGAAGAATCTCTGTCATCAAGGGTCCAGACAGGATTAACTGGAACCACCATCTGCTGCAAGACCAACTGCTAGCTTGTTACACAAACCCAAAACAGCTAAAAATAAAAAACAAAACAAAACAAAAAAAGACTAATTGATCCTTTTAATTGATCCTTTTAATTGATCCTTTTAACACCGGGCCTGACGGTTAGGTTTTCCATTATGAAGTCTTTTAAACCGTAGACAGCTGCACCAGAACATACAGCAGAATAACAAGAGCAATGAGGAAACTCAGCAGCCTGGAGTTAGCTTAGCGTCCCCGGGCGTTTTGGAGGCCGTCACTGGGCTTTTGGACCGACAAACAAGCCTTTAAAAAAATAATAGGAGGAAATCTCTAAAAGTCGGCTAAGCCTCCCACTTTTCCAGAGCCAAACTAAACAAGCCTTCAGCTATTTGTCAAAGAACTTCTTACCACTCTCTTTTTCTTCAGGCTGAAAGCAGCCAGGCAGGAACACATAAAGACAGTCAGGAGGCACAGGAGCCAGCCAACACTTACTTTAGATCAGCAGAGCTAAACAATATCAAGTAGAATCAAATCACATTAAATGAATAAAAGGGTCTACGTTTTTTATATATATCTTATTGCTTATTGCATCTGATAGGAGAAGCAATAAGAAACAATTTGCATCAGAAACTGATATTCACCTCGATTGTGTTCATAACTTTATTACTTTGTTCCCAAAAGGGCCAAAAAATTAGGTTACATTCAGTAGGGCTGGGAGAATTCCTGGATAAGCAGCCCCACTTACATAAACTAGAGCTGACGGAAAATGAGAAACGATGCAGGCCATCAAAAGTTACTTTAGTCGTAGATCATTCAATCAGTTATTCTGATGATTAATCAGATAACAAAAATGCCACATTCCACCTATTTTTCATTTTACCATGTAAGTCTTTTTTATGCAATATTGGAAATACTTTAAAAGATGCAAATAAATAATTCAATTCTTTTTTAAAATAAGAAACAAAATATTTTATTGCAACATAAAATGCATATAACATAGCACTGTTTTACTGTACGCTTTATCATTTGTATCAAATTACACAACTAAAGCTAAAACGACACTAACCACGTGAATTTCACTTAGTACACTGTTGACTATTTTTTAGATTAATCGATTAGTAATTGGATTGTAAAGTTTATCTGAAGTGCAAATTTGACACATTTTTTGTCTTAAGTGCTCTTCTGACAATGTTGTTCTTTCAGAAATTTAACTTTTTTAAAGAGTTTGTATGCTGTAGTTAATGAATCGATTACTAAATTAGTCAACGGATTAATTGTTTCAGCCTTGAAACGATTTAGAGGTAAACTAAGAGCAGGAGGTGATAATGTCAGTGAGGATGCCTCACTCTGACGGGTTTTCAGGGTCAACCTGCTCCCTGGAAGAGCTGCAGCTTGAGGAGGCTTTTTCTAAGAGCACAGCAGCAAATAATAGGCCACGGCTGTGCAGATTAACATGGGAGGGGATAAGCAGCTACAACAGCTGTGACACTGAGCAGACTCATGGATTACAGAAAAAAAAGTGTGTGGTGAAAGAAAGGTTTTAATAAAACGCTTTTGGGATGCAAACGCTTTCTATTGTTTTCAAGATGTAAATATGATCTATAAAGGGAAAATGGAGGCTGCATCTAGAGGCAAGGCGCTATGCATGAATCTGTCATCACTCATTACATGACAGGATACAACGCACAGAGTTTTTACTACATATTTATAAGAAGTCTTTGTAAATGGGCTTAGATGTGGCTGAGGCTGAAACAATCAAAACGTTGGTTCCACTTTAGTTAATAATTCTAAAAAAAAACATGAATGTTTTATAAAGAATGACAGCCAATTATAGTCAATAAATAGATTATATTTTATGATTGACAAAAACTTTAATTTTGTGAAGAACACGTGAAGAAATGTCTCTATTCACTGAGATAAACAAATAAGCGCCTATTCAATGATTATTTATAGATTTAAAGGCCTTAACCACAGTGTAGTAGTGTTTTTCGTCATTCGTGACCCGCCTTGGTCCCAGTGTTGAAGTCTTCGGTTTCACAGGTTGGATCAGTATCACCTGGCTAGTTGAGATGCTTGTAGCCAGAGAGTATTTATTATTCAGTCTGCTTCTTTTGAATAAATCATGAGTGCCCTTTTTCATCTCCTCCACAGAACATCATAATTACCACCCATTCTAATAGACTTTAATATTTCCAACTACTTGGAGGAATATGCTAACTATCCTGCTCAGCACAGGACTGACTATCCATCAACTTATAGATATATTTGACTCTTAAAGAGAAGCCTTGACACATAATTTCTCCGGTTCTATGTGAGGAGAAACAGTCGAAATTCAAATGCTACATAGTACATTATCAAAAACACTCTGTTTTAATGGAAGGCTTTATGAAATGTGACAATGAATGCAAACAGGCCTGTCAACATACCTGTAGGTAGCTAGAGGCTACAGATTAATGAGCATATCTCTAAGAAATATGGCGTCAAACGTCTGGATACTATCACAACAAGGCTAACAGCCAATATGGACAACATCAAATGTGCAAAAAATGTAAGCTTCATGTTGTTATTCTGTTCATCTTTGACCACAACCAGACAGAAGCAGAGGGCTAACGTTAGCTGTGCTGTGACAGCTGACAGCCAGCCAGCCATCTCATCTCATCACTCTGTGTCGACAATAACAACCCCTCCTTCGTCGCAAGTGTTTTAAAGGCCCTCTAATTGTAAAGTTGAGCGACATATAGAAGTGCGTGTTTCATAAAGTTATTATTCCCTACGATAGGTTCTGCTTCAAAAAGGCTAAAATACCTGCTGCCTCCCCCAGATCCTGGCCGCAGCGCCATCTTGATAACAGCAGTCACTAGTAAGAAGATGACGTCAGCGCTGACGATAAAAGGAACACGGATTGTGCCCTGAGTTTAGTCTGACAGGCACAGCTGACGACACAGAAAGAGGGCGAATGTGGGCCCCAAACCAAGGCTGACAGGCCAGGTCAGCTTGGATGTGCCCAACGAGATCTGCACTACTTTCATTGGATACAAATAAGTTAAGATACGAATATTAATGAAGCGTACAGAATTGGAAATATAATCAACCCATCCATCATCTTCCAGTAGGTAAACTGGTAAAATTCTCAGAATAGTTTTTTTTTCTGGCAACAGATACACAAACGTGACAAACAACAATTCTAGTTCAGAGAGATCACTTAATTTAACATGCATATTTAATACTACACAAATAAATTTACATCTTTGACGAGAATCAAACTTTGTGTGGGCTAAGCATGAACTCAGGCACAAAACCTGTTCGATTTCAGTATACATTTGCTGAAAAATATTAACTGGCTGTCTCCTTTTGTTAGATTTAAAATATTTTACTTATTTCCATCATTAACGGGATGGGGGGGAAAGGCTGATGCCTGAAAGTGTCAAAGCTTCAGCAGCAAATAAAAATATATAAAATAATAAGCGAGCTTCTTCCTAATACATGGAGGATCGAAACTGTAAATAAAAGTTACATTAAAAATAAATTAAAGAGACACAAATCCATCTCAAAGTAACAACAAAGAAACATATCTTTCTGTAAAATTTTAATTATGTGATTAGAAATATAATTTGTTGGAACTAAGTTTAAAAAATAAAACACAATGTTAATTAAACTACAAAACATGATTGTAATTTGATATCCCGTTTTAAATTAATTGGTGCATTTTAAGTGTACTGGTTTGTTTATTAGGTCATTTATTAATTTCTGCTTCTATTTTTAATTATGTCAGTTTTGGTTCTCCATACTGCTACACTTTGTAGAGATCACTGCACGACATAAACAGAGACAAACAGTGCGTCAGACCAAGAATATTTTTTGCAGTACATGATTTGACCAGTAGATGTCGATATTTAGCTTCGTTTGCTGGTTAGGTGGTAAGTTATGAGAAAACTGAGTTCACACCTCATTTGCTAATGATCTCGTACTTTACATCTCTTTAACTGATGACTTTTTATTTTATATTATTTTGTTTGGAACGAGTATTTTTTGCAATAAATACCAGGATGTTGAAAAGTAGTTTTTTTCTGCATTTGTGGGTTGAACATCAGAAATTAAAAATCTCTTGTAATTTCAAAACAAAAGTAGGTAAAAGCATTGTGTGATTATTAAAAGGCAACGCATACAGATATCCTCATGAGATCATGTCTCCACTTTGAGGGACCAAACTCTGTCAGTAAATATAATCTCTACAAAACAAAACAAACAAAAACAAAAACTGAATTTGATAGAATAGCCTACCTGAAGTCCTAACCTAAATATATTTTTGCTTCTTTAAAGAAGAAATATTAAGTAAAATTGACTTTTTTGGGCTTTACATCATGTTATAATGTTATTCTCTCATTAAAAACATACCTACAGTGTTGCTTTGGTTCTATCCGGCATGTTTGAGAAATCCTTTAATCTTCTGTGGTAACCATTCAGCTGGATGCACCTAGCCCCGCCTTCATAGACGAAGCTCCTCCTCTGAGCAGCAGTTTGCAAGGTTCCGATCTTTCGCATTACAGAGCAATCCTCTCCCACAACTCCCCCGTTCAGCTCCTTCAGACTAGCCAGCAGCAATTAGCAAACATCTAGTGGAACTGCATGTTCCGCCTGTAGCTCATTATACAAGTTATTTCTCAGTACAACGCTGGTAAAAACATTGTTAAAGGGTGAATAGAGGAGCCATGTTGTGATGACTTCCTGAAGGTGGCATTTCAGGAAGAGCTGGAGTTTTTAAAGGAACAGAGGCCCAATTTCAAGTGATTAAATTATGAAGTCAAATTTCTTCTAAGTCTTATTTGATAAGTTTTTTTTTTTTATAACAATTGACGGTAACGGTTACTTGATTGTGTTATAAAATAGCACTATATGCCTGGAACATACATAACACTGACCCTATAAAGAGCCTCCAATATTGCCATAAATACACCAGATTTAGGAAATAATCATTTCCATCCATGGTCAAATGACACAAACAGCACAACACAAAAAAGAAAAAACACAACATCATAATGAATATTTTTATTCTTTTTATATAAATGATGTTAAAATACTCTTTATGATGTGTATATCAAAGCATTAAGTCTCTTTAATTATATATAACGTTCTTTATTAAAAATCGGCTTTTGCATCTGTCTTCCAGGGCCCTGCAGCTCAGAGTGTTTGGGTCTTTTTGGGTCATGATGAAGTGATTCAGTTTCTTTGTCACGTTGCTGACGAGGCAGAGCAACAAGGGAAAAGCCTCTCCAGCTTTGTCTTGGTGGGAGGAAGATTTACAGCTTAATCCATCACATCATCAGCCCTCGGACTTTAAGAGTTCATATGCATCACATAGGAAGACATTAAGACTTCAATGCAACAATTAAACCAAATTAGCATGTAACCAATGCGTGAGAATTTTGCTTTTAACTTTAACTTACATAATAAGTGGGACAGATATAGTTGTGTGATCCATCTTGCTTTGAGTGACTTCAAAATGTAAAAAGACAAAAAAGGGAATTTAGTTTGTGCATCAACTTCCTTTTGAAAACATGGAAATCCTCCTTGATGTTATGACCAGTTAATAACCTAATTTTATCTGTTAAATAGTTCCCTCCTTGAATCTAAAATCTCCCTTGCTGTTTTTGTTGTTTTTAATTTGCAACTTAAAAATAAAAACGTGACTCATACATATTAGATAAAATGTGTCATACGCTGTGGTTTGCAAAAGTTTTCATTATTTGAACTTTTTACCTTTTTTGTCACATTGAAGCCACAAACTTAGTCATATTTCATCAAGACAGACACAAACTAAAGAAGTGAATAACTGAAAGAAAAGTTTGCATCTTTTTAAAGTCATTTACAGTTAAAAACCTGACAAGTGAAATAATGTGTGATGCAGTTAAAGCTGCAGATGTTTTGGATTTTATCTCAAACTTGCAAACTCCAGATTTGCACGTGATGAAAATTACATTTATGCCATTATGTCATGTTCTGGTATTTTCTTTACAAAATACCAGAAACTTGGTCTGATCTAATAATGGTGATGATTTAGACAAAAAAGAGGGGAAAAAGATCACTTTTGGCAAAGAAATGACATTATTTTAGAAAGGTGATGAAATGGATAATTTAACATTCTGATCACTGAATTCAAAATTAAAGTGAATAATAATAATAACAATAATAATAATAACAAT
>NW_006800146.1:820029-847142 GCF_000485575.1 Poecilia formosa
ATAATAATAATAATAATAATAATAATAATAATAATAATAATAATAATAATAATAATACATTTAATTGGAAGGCACCTTTAAAGTTACTCCAAGTCACAGAACAAGAAATGTAGAACAGAAACTACAAAACAATAAATAGGCAGATATCAATAAAATCAAACATAATTAATGGTACAGAGAAAATGAAACGAAATGTCATTAAGTTTGAAAAAGTGTGAATGCTGCTGGCCGGTGAACCTTGACCCCATTCTACTGACTTATTTAATGCCTAAGTTTATTAGCATTCAGCTTCTATGCACCTCAAATCTGGAACAAACGTCCAGAAAACAGCAAAACAGCCGAAACACTGAGTTCCTTTAAACATACTAAAAATCTACCTGATCAAAGTTACCTTTGAACTATAATAAATGGAACATTGACCAGCATATCTGGTGTGTATTGATGATTTTTAACGAACGCATTTGATTAAATGTAATCTCTGTTACAGGTTTTTCATAACCGTGTGATGTGACACGTTTATGATGTTTTTATGTTTTGATGACATAAAGCACTTTGAACTGCCTGCTTGCTGAAATGAGCAGTTCACATAAACTTGACTTAAAAGGTTTTCATTGGGATTATTCTGCATTCAGTCTCAATCTGTCAGATTAAAATACATTGAAGTTGAAAGCGTTTGAACTCTTTTGTAAAGACTCTAAAACCTCTCCAGTTGCTTCTTATCGACTCGCTGCTGAAAACACAGAAACTACAGAAGGCTGGTGACTCATCTGATGCATTCAGCTCTTTCTAGAAAACAAAGGAGATTATTGTCGAGCTCCAGTGAGAACACACCCATCTGATCATCTTAGATGTTCTCAGCAGCAGCAATAACTTTGTGAGCATAAAAGTAACTAAAGATCTTTTCCTGGAAGCCAGAGGTTCAGCAGTGTCTGTTTCTACAGTTCATCAGGAAAGTTGTCACATTTTGTCATGTTACAGCCGCATTCTGAATTGTTTTAAATTAGTCCCATTGGTCAAGATTATACATGTGTACCCCATTATGACAATGTGAACAAAAGACCTTTGCTATGACGCTCGAAACAGACCCGTTTCTACCTGTGGTAAATTCAGCTGAATGGACTTGAAAAGACATACTGCCGTCTTTGTAAGGTCCCAGAGCTGACATCAGGTCAGAGGTCAAACACCAAGCATGAAATCAAAGGAATTTGTCTGTGGACCTCCAAGATGGGATTGTGTGGGAGAGGATCCAGAAACATTTCTGCTGGTTCGAAGGTTCCAGTGAGCTCAGTGGACTTCCAACGTTGGTCGATGGAGGAAATTCGGACCCAGCAGGACTCTTCCTAGAGTTGGCAGCCAGAGCAATCGGAGGAGAAGGGTCTTAGTCAGGGAGGTGACCAAGAACCGGATGGTCACTCTGTCAGAACCCCAGCTGAGGAGAGAAGAGAAGCTTCCAGAGGAATCCAAAACACGTGGTCAATGTCTGAAAGGCTTCAGAATGACTGTGTGATGGGCCTGGAGTGGACAGGCCAGAGTCCAGACTTTAATCTGGCTGAACCTCTGTGGAGAAATAAGAAAATGGAGTGGAGGCTGAAATCAACAAAGTGTTGAGCAAAGACTGTGAACACATTATTAAATGTTAATTCTTGGTTTTCTATTTTTAATAAATTTACAAAAATCTGAAAGAAAATGTTCCACATGGTCATAATGGGATATGTGTGTGTTGAAATTTGAGGAAAACGATTTATTTAATTCAGTTCAGTTCAGTTCAAATTCAACAATACTTTATTGATCCCAAAGGGAAATTAGATGTTGTAACTTATATTAACTCAAAAATTCTTCAAAGAGTTATTGCAGATGGAGATGGTTGTTGGCAGGAAAGATCCTCCTGTAGCAGTCTGTGTCACAGCGACTTTGAAGAGGCTCATCTCATTCTCATTCAGGAGTCTTCTGAAGAGAATGGTCAGGGTCGTCCATCAGTTTTCTTGTTTTTATTCTCTCCAGAGGTTCCAGAGTCGCCCCCAGAACAGAACCAGCCTCCTTCACCAGATTGTTGAGCCTTTTTAAGGTTGTAACAAAATGTGGAAAAAGTGAAAAAGTGTTTGTCTAAAACAAATAATAAAAATACACATTTTTATGAATATGGACACTGAAATTCATGAACTAACCCCACAGAAAACATCTTCATTCCTATACATGTATCCAAAACAAGAGCTGAACATCCACATCAGGAGGCGTCACTCTGGACAGGGAGCTGACTCTGGCTGGTTGGAGTCTTTTTTTTTTCTTGTTCTTCTTCTCTGAGGTTTCCTTCCCCCCCTGCTGTGAGTTCTGGGTTTAGCTGGAGGCCGGTCAGTTCAGTCCATCAGCATCGGCTCGACTGTTAGTCTGAACTGAATGTGGGCTGCCCTCCACCCCACCACCACCCAAAGAGGAAGTCCATCCAGAAGGTGAACATTAACCCGCCTTTTTTACAGTTTTTTTTTATTTTACTTTTTTTTTCCCAGTATCCCACTATTTCCCATAAATCATTAACCTGTCCAGTGTCAGGCCTGCAGAGGCACCAGCATGACATCATCCATCCATCAGGATTCCTGTGAACCCGCAATTCTTACCTCAGATGCAAATGGGCTCCGTTTGAAAAAGTCGGGAGACGACGGACTCGGTCCTGCAAGACGATGAGCAAGAGCTGAAACAAAAATGAAACATTTTTATTTACGTATTAATGTCTGCATTTCTTTCAAAGTCAGTAAAATGTGGTTGCCATGGTAAAATTTAATTTATATCAGACAAAAACCAACTTTAATGATTTATTATTTTCCTTCCCAATAGAGTGACGCTCAACACAAATTCAAAGAAGAAACAGAATATTTCTGCGGATATTATTTTTGGAGATTTGGAATTATTTATTGTCATGAATACATCTGATTAGCTGAAACTCATAATCCAGGTATTTTCAAATTTTAATTTATTGTTAATAAATTACTGTAAAGTCATTAAAAATGGACGAGGTTAAAAAAAATCTGAATGTGTTTTAATCAAAATATTCTGCAAATAAGAGCTGGGCTAACATTATTTCCCAGTGACTTAAAGATGCAGTATGTAACTTCTACAAAATAAATTATATATTTTTTTTACATATGTGTTTAAGCTCTCAGTATGTCATCACAGTACGATATGAGACAAATAATCTATAAAAAAACAGCTCCTCTGCCTGCTCTTTAATTGGTGTTCCCAGTGATAACTAAAAACAACCAATCAGAGCCAGGAGGCGAGTCTTAGTGCTGCCAATCATGCCTGTGTTGGCAATTGCTAATGCTATTTAGCATGGCTACCTATGACGTAAGATTAACAGTTTTCTTGTAACAGTGAGCTTTTTGTCCCCCATAAGAATATGGGGGACAAAACAGTTAGCAGAGCGTTCACAAGGATAATTGAGGGCGCTAAGACCCTGGCTCTGATTGGTTGTTTCTTCAGACAGCAATGTATCTCCAGGAGGAGGTGGAGGAGAGTGATCTTTTCACAGATTAACTGTCTCATATTATACTGTCAAGACATAGTGATGGTTTTAACAAATATGTAAAAAAACATTTTCTTTATAAATGCTACACACACTTATTGCCGGTTATCATAAATACTTGATGGCAATTGATGAAGGACGCTACCAGTGATTAGTGTTGTAGGTTAATTCCAGTTGCACATCAGACCAGATCGTTTCTGAAAATTGCTTTTTGCATTTACTCAGGGAATCTTTGTCCAGGTTAAAAATTAGTCAGATAGATAATAATAAATATTTTTTTAAAAAGAGCAAAAACAAGGAAATCTGTAAGGAGGCAAATGCTTTTTACACAACACCGTGAGTATCATCCTCACTACTATTCATCTTTTCTAGCTGATGAATAGTAAAGCTCAGAAGCCACCCAGCTGTCTCTGTAGGTGGTTCTGCAGTGGATGTACGGCGGAGGTGGCTGACTGATTCCTCGACTGCTGCAGGAACACAACAGAGTCCTTCTTGATGGAGGACTGCAGCTCCATACATGTGTATGCGTTTCTCTGCGGAGAGAGGTTGGCGTAAACTCCTGTCACAGTGACCAATTAGAGCGGCCTCTCGACCCCTGACCCCCGCTGGGCAGTCCTATCTATTAACCCTTTGGGGCTCAGCTGGAGTTGATGTAGCATCCTTTCTTCTGGTGCTGCTAAACACACAGCTACATTCAGCCTGCAGTTTCCACTTTCTGTCCCTTTGTCCCCCATCCCTCTGTTTCCCAGGTGTCTCCTCGGTTCTCGTGTTGACCTCCGGAGTCTTGGACAAACTGAATCAGCTAGCTGGCTTCCAGCTTAGCAGTCAAATGCTTGATCCTCTCATATAGGGAGTCTGCAACAATTAATATCTGCATTGAATTTGTTTGATTTTGAAATAAGCTGCAACATTTTCAGTTCCCTTTAGTATAAGTTTGTTCCTTATGAAACACTAAGAAATATGGAAATTTTCACTGAACTAGAAAAACTTTCTTTAATTTGAGGATTGTGTAGGTTTTGCTAAAATAACTCAATTTTAAATATTGCTATGGAAATCAAGCTATTCTCCTGTATATAGTATATTTTTGTAAATGGTTAAGAAAAATGTGCGTCGACACAGTACCACTGAAAGTGATGTAGATGTTATGCAAGGCCAATTGGTGGCACTGCAATATGGAAAGCCTCCGGGGTCATACATGTTCAGGTATTTCACGTTATTTTCACGTGACTTTGACAAGCAGACAACACGCAAACAACGTGTAAAGTACATGATGTTTTCATGTTGAACATCCGTAAAAATGTCATGCATATTTAATGCATAAAAAAAAGTGTAAAGTACGTGTTACTGGCATCTCAACAACGCATAAACTATGCGATGTAAACATTTCAATTATCCGTCAAAAATTTTGCTTGTCATTAAACCACACGTAAAGTACGTGTTAATTGAATGTCAACACCACGTAAAATACCTATTGTTTGTGCCTGTTAAGTCTGTCAAGGTGCAAAAAACATCTGTTTATGTCCCGTCTGGGCAATTCCACATCCTGGAAAGTTTGGATTTCAAATAGGAGCTCTGTAGATGGTTTGGGATCTCTTAATGGAGTTGAACAGAGAGCGTTATGTGACAAACGAGGATGACGCAGCTGTGGCAGATGGCCATGGAGTGGCTGGGCGTCCGGAGGAGATCTGACAAGTAGAGGAGGAAGGGTTGATGTAGGAACCAACAAGGCGTCTTCAACACTAAAAAACCACAAGGAGTAAAGTGGAACGGGACAACAGGAAGCATAAACCAGCGTTCAACAATGATGAGGAAAATTACTGAAAGAGGTATAGCTGTGACTTGACTCCACCCCAAACCCCTGAGGCAAAGCGTCAAAGAGAGGTCATCTAACTGCTCCTTAAATCCTCAGGAGGAGATTAAATTATTGGAGACAGGTGTAGAGACTGCAGCTTTAAGGAGAAACTTTGTAGAAATGGGCGGAGCTTTGTGGAAGTAGGTGGGGCTTTGTGAGAACAAGCATTTAGGAACTCTAGAATGGTTCCCAGGGGAGATTAAAGGTTTTCTCAAACATACACAAGAGTGATGTTTTCATGTTCATAAAATGGCATAAAGCTCAACAAAGTTGATTTTACACCATACCCCACATCCTCTTTTAAGATAATCAGATGAATATTTTTTAATTATTCCATGTTGTAAACAGCATAGATTAAATAATGGCTTAAAAGTCCCAGATGGCGTGGAAATGCTTGCTCACATTGAGTGTATTTAAACATCTGATTTAGAGTGTACCTGTAGATGTTTCCATTGACCATAGTATTGTGCAATTTAAATAAACTTACTTAATGGAAACAAGGCAATTTTGAAAAAACTCTTATTTTTTGAAAAAATGTTTTGGTGCGAGCTTGAGGTAGGGGTATTTTTGGCAGCAATGAAATTAGTTAATTTCACTAAACTGCAATGGAAACACGAGTCACATGATCAACAAACATATGTTGCCACTGTTTTACTCACATTTTTACACAGCGAATGAGCGCAAACAGCATGTTTGTTATGCTCGTGAAAACTTCTTCCATAAAGCAGACAGTCAAAAATCTGATACAAATTAATCCAACGAGCATTAGATTAATTGTCAGTATGGAATTGTTGTTTATATATACAGCTTAGAATATAGTTTGTTTGCTTTATGTGCATTGAATAAACTCTTCAGATTCTTTGTGCTTTAAGATACTTTAATAAGTGAAATCTCTTTTAAAATGATGATTTACCAGCATTCATGATGCATGTGATGCATACACTTTTGATTAACTCATTACTATTAAAACTTTGACAGTCACTATTAGGATTTAAATTTATCTAAAGTTACTTGTTATGCTCTATCACCCCTTTATTTAAAACAACACAATTGACCAAAGTCACATCCATTAGCAATTTTTGGATTTATCAAAATGTTAACTTTTGTTCTTGCTGTTAAAAAATGTAACATTCTGTTTGTTGTAATTATTATAGATATATGGTTTAAGGGGAAAATGAAAGCCTCATAACACATCATTCAGTAAAAGAAGCAATGTCTCTGGAGAGCAAACCCAAATAAGGTTTATAATATGTTTTATTATAAAATAAAACATATTATTGCTAATTGTTAAACACGTAAAAACAGCAGCCAAAATAGCCTCGTATGCATGTCTAACATCCAGCCTGCTAATGAATTAAGTTTGTATTCAGGCCTTAATGATGGATCAGATGGAGTGTTTAGAAACTTAAGAGATGCAAACAAACCCTCTTGTATTTTGGTGTCCCTTGAAATGAAAGAGTCTAAGTAAAAAGGCCAGAGTCAGAACTTTACTGGCTTCCCGGGAATCGAAATCAAAGGCCTCATTGAAAAGCAAATGGAGCAACGTCAGAGGATTACAAGGCTTTCGTCAGTGGGGAGCCATGCTGCGGGCTGCAGCTCCACCAAATGTGGGTCGTATAAATCACAACACTGCAGGATCTGAAAACAGATCACTCTATGCATAAAATATTTCACTTAAAGTAAAGCAGAAATGAGTGTTAAAACGATTCAGGAGGACAATATTGGCACTTCTTGGGTTCTGTAGTTTTTACACGCGAGAACTGGTTCAGTAGGTTACTGTAGTGATCACTAAACATGCAAAAACAATAATTACACATAAGGAACTGACAACAAAAAATGTCTGAATTATAACAATAAATCAATAAGACAAATGCAGCTTAAATCCCCAATTTACCTAAAAATAGGTCATCTTTATAAAAAAAAAAGTATATACATTTTTTACATATTTGTTAAAGTAGTTGTATAATCTAAAATCAACTTTTTAAAGTTTATAGTCATGTTATAAAGTTACTCCCTGATTATAGATATACATGTAGTGTTGACTTCATTCTTTCATGCATGTTTGAGAAACATGGGTGTTCAAACTGGGGTTCAGGGGCCATTTGCGGCCCTTGAAATGATTTTGAACGGTAAAAATTTGGCCAACGAAAAAGAAAAGTAATAACCTCCAAAATCTGAAATTGTCTGCTTTTCTTTTAATGAGGCAGCAGTCCAAAGCCTCTTTAAGGCTTGATCGATTTTCTAAAAATGTTATTATGATACAAGTAAATATAAAACAAAAAAGTCACAAAAAATCTAATTTGACTTTTTAAATAAATTAATTTTGCGGCCTGCTAATAGTTTAGAAAAAAGTTTGGACAATACTGATCTTCTGCTGTTTTTTTGTTTTTTTTGTTTTTTTGACAAATATAAAAAAATGATTATGATCAGACATTTAATCACACACCAATAAACATAAAATATGCTCACTAAACATGCAAAACAATAACCACACATGTATTATTTTTAGAAAAAAACTTTTTACTTCAAATACCAATATTTTCTCAGTAAGTATAAATAATGATTTACGATTGATTTCAATTTTGTACAAAAATAATACAATAAAAGGAGAAAGAGAGAGAGAGAGACACAGACAGAGAGAAAGAGGAATCATGTCTTGTATGCCGATAACAGTCACATAAAACGACTACATGATGACCTAATAATATGAGCTGGAGACTGGGTGGGTCCACGTGCGATGGGTCGAGTCGTCCCAAAAGGGAAGCTTTATAAATTTTGGTCTGGATATGAACGCTGAACACGCCTTAATACTGTCACTGTAGGCGTCATTTGCGCGCGCCTCGCAGATTCCCCGCATTCCTGCGCGATCTTTACGCCGCGGCTGTCACAACACCGCCACTCTTTCATGTTTATGAATACCTGTCGATGTTTTCATTCTTTCCCGGTGGGAGGGGGAGGGCTATTTGACGGTGAGCCGTGATTCATGACGAGGAGTTATTAACAATATTTGTCCTGTTTTACATTGCTAGCAGGAAGTGGGGGAGGAGATAAAATCCGAGTGGAGGGGTGAGTCCCATTCCTTAAATTCAACTGAGCCTGGGAGCAAATAAGAGCCGGAGGTTTCCGTGGAAAGCAAAGCGCTGCGACCCACGTTCAAAGTGAAAGAATCAGTTCCCTCAAAAAAAAAAAAAAAAAAAAAAAAAAAAACATAAATCAGTTTGGCATATTCATTACAAATCTACTTTTTTTTTGTTATTTTGTCAACAGTTTACAACAGCTGTATAGTGCATATTCCTTTTCCAGCCTCAAGTGTGTGGAGTTTTGTGCAGAATCCAGTTATACAAAGCATTGCATAGTCCTTTTGAGATTGTCAAAGTCTTTTCAAATCACAGTATACACAAGGAACGACTTCAAGCGGTCATTTGCGGTATAGTAAACTGAATATGGACAGATAAAAACATGGAAGACTCCTTTAAAAAAAAAACAGTAAGAAATGTATGCACAAGATCAATAGTGGTCATTGTGATTGTCACACGTGCAGACAAGGTGTCCCCCTTGTCCTCTCTGTCGTTAATGTCTTGAAGTCACCCCAAATCCCTCCATTAAGGTCCTCAAAATAGTTCATTCTGGTGCTTTTGTTCCTTTACGTGACAACTTGGGATGACTTTCTTTTTTCTTTAAACCAAATACTGTTTTCTAAGATTTGAGTTTGAATCATAAACATCCTTGTTGATCATTCATGCGCGGCAGACTCGGTCCCCCCTCCCCCTCCCCTCCATGTTTGTTGACCAGCTTGTTGTCCAGCGCGCGCGCCTGTGGGCCATTAGCAGTTGTCATGCTAACCTCGGCGAGAAGGTGGAAAAATGCGCTCCGGTTGCCGGGCAGCAGGGAAGTCGGTTGGACGCTCTCACCAAGCTGGAAGAGGACACTGGGAAAGAAAAGCAGAGAGAAGTCAGGCAAAGTAAAAACCTGCGTTACATAAAACACAGATGCATTCTGGGTATATTCCATAGTAGGCAATCAGTTTTGTTGTCAAAGTTTACTATGGTCTTCACGAGGTCACTTCACTCCTTTATTTCCAGCTTCACAAACAAACAAACAGTCAAATAAAATCAGCTCAATTATAACCTACAATTTAAAAGTACAGCCTAAATAGAGTGGAAAAATAATAACTAAATAAGGCAGAAATAATGAGTTTCAGCTGCACTTATCATTCTGCCGCATCCACACATGTCCACAAGATGGCAGCAAACATAGTGAGAAACATGAGGATGATTATTATTCAGTTATTTTCTATTATAAGTGGTTCAACTTTTATTTGATATTTAACATTTTATTTATTTATTTATTTGTTGGTTCAATATTATGGACTATGTTTTGCTTTTGTAGCATTTAGCAAAGCCAATTTGAGCTTCATTTCACTTTATATTTACTTAACTTTTATTGGTATTGATCTTGTTTATTTAACTGTGTTGTTTTATTGTGTCTTGAACTTAGTTTTTAATTTATTACAGCTTTGTTCCTTTATTTTTATGTTTTATTTTATCTTATTTATCTCTGATGTTCAGCACATTGTTTCAGTTATGTCTGGTGTTTAAAAAGTGTTTTATAAATAAAGTTGATGACAATAATGATGATGATGATGATGATGATGAAGATGGTGAATGATTAATTCAGTTATTTATTAGGCTTCTTAAACTGGGACCTGAGTCTGAATTTCATACCATAAACATAAATCTGAGCTGGTATAACAATAAAGTTATTTGATTCCTTGAAGTTTTACAAGATGCATCGTCTTATTCTCAATAATAATAATAATAATATTGCAGTTAATTGCATAAGAGGGAAGTAAAGGATAATTATTCTCTTCAATTGTTTATGTCCTCTGTAGCTCTTTTAATTTCTGTAAAATATGACTGAATTTATATCATGTTTCAAATATATTTGGCATTAAGAGTTAAAAGCTGGAACAAACAGCATCCTCTACATGTATTTGCACACCTGATAAAAGTGTATAAAAAGCCCTTTAAAAATAAAGCCAACTTTAATTTAAGCAACATAAACTCAAACACATGTTTATTTTGCACAAAAAATGCGTTAAGGGCAAATGTTTTCATAAAATCCCCTGTAATTTTATTCCCTCTATGCTTCCTGCTCAGCTGAAGCATAAATATGATGTGACACTATTATATTTATTTATCCACCTATAAATATGGCCCATTACTCTTGGTCTAACTCTTCAAAATAGAAAAAAGAAGAGATCATGCCGTTTAAGTTGTGGATCAACAAAAGTGCTGTTGAATTAAACTTGATAATGTACAAAGCCAGTACATTAAGAACAATCGTAAGAGAGAGAATTACGACTAAATGAGGACCAAAGTTGATCTTGCCACTATAAAAAGGGAGAAAGATGGAAGAAAAGGGAAAATCATAATTTATTTGATGCTGCACTTTTTCTTCATCGACAGCATCAGTTTTCTAATTGAATCTTAAGCATAAGCAGGGAACATGTGTTGCTCATCGTTTCATGGCATCATCCAGTCTATTTTAGCCAAACAAAGCGTTTTAAAATTGATTTCAAGAGGATTCATATTTCAGTTTATTTAGCTAAAAACTTGACCATATTATTTTTATTATGTTAAACTTGTAGAGGATGGAGTGAAAGAGATAAGTGCTGAAGGCGACGTTTACATAAACATCAACCAAAAAAGTTAACTTTACTCATTAAAAATCTGTTTGATAAACTGTCAAACAGTTTTTTCTTGCACTCATTCATGAGCAAGTTTTTCATTTTTCATCATGTTTTTCATTATTGGAAAAAGTCATAATTCTGACACGCCGTCGAGTTTTCCTGCTTTTACCTTAAACAGCCCTCCCACTTCGGCCTGCCACACCTGACCAAATACATTCCCCATTCCTCTTCCCCTTGGCTCTGAAAAGCCTGTTTCCACTCTCTCTCCCCCTTCAGGACTGTTTGAGGGATTTATTTTTCACCTGCCTCTCCATGGAGACGGCTGACCCCGACATGACCCCGCAGCCGGCAAACAGCCTCACCTGATAAAAGCTGACCTGCAGCCAACACCTGAGTCATTAGACGCGGCGCGCGCTCTGAGCAGAGGGCTGCGGGTAAATACTGGGTGCTATAAAGCCCGGCTCGTTTAATGAAGAGGAGGTTCGGCCCAAATCACTTCCTGATAAGAAAATCCCTTTTCTGGTGATTGTTCAATAAATAACACGCAATAATGCTGAATAAGCAGGAAGCAAAGATTTCTGAAGCTCTTTTTTTTAAATGGTCTTTTTGGTTCTAGTTCGCTAAAAAAAAGTGCCAAAATGATCTTCTTACGTAGAAGTAAGTTAAATATTGTAAATATTTACATATTTCTGCATTTGTGCCTTTTTTCTGCTGTCTGAAAATGTTTTGCATATATATATTTATTTATTTATTTATTTTAATTACTGAATAAAGCATGAAAATCTAAAACTCAAAGGGTCATTTTTTAATTTACAAATTTAAATATAATAGAATTTTTATTATATAACAAATGTTTTAATTAGTTTGAGGTACTTGTTAGTTATTTAATTAGTTTACTTTTAGATACATCTTTATACTATTTGTATCATTTCTATGTTTCAATATAACATAGTAATATTGAAACATAGAATGTTTCAATATTCTATGTTGAAACATTCTACATAGAATATTGTAGAATATTCTACAATATAGGTTATAGGTTATAGGATAGTAACCTATAACCTTGACAATTATAGGTTACTATCCTGTAACCTATAATACCATATAACAGAAAAGCATAATATTTTATCGTATTATAACATATATGTATTATATTGCTTATTGCAATATAAACAATACACAAAACGTTATATTTTACAATACAGTACTGCACAGTACTGTATAATAGAATATAATACAGTTCAGTATGTCAGAGCTTTCCAGTGCAGTACACTCAACATACAATACAAAAAAGTACAGTACAACGTAATACAACATTGCACTATTTTATAATAAATGTATGACAATAATTCAGTACAATACAAGACAACAGTACTGTACTCTTCTGCATAAGTTGTACTTACTAATTGTTTGTAATGTTTTTTTTCCCCAATGTTGTTTTTTACAGTGTGTATCAAAGGCATTTTTTAAATAGTTTTATAATTTTTTTATGTGATTTTTGAAAGTATGGTGTCACAGTTTGAGGTTTGAGGGTATTTCTGATAACAATGTACAGTGTTAAACTTAACATTTTAAAAGTCTAATGACATATTTGAAATTTGTGATTTTGGAGATTTCAATAAAACAGCAGAATAACACTATAGGCAAATTACAAGACTTCAGGCATACTACAAGAAGAGAACAGGTGACCCAACTTAAATACATTGTGTTACTTGGTCATAAGTAATCAAATTAAGTTTATCTAAGTTCATTTATTAAGTTGTCAAGTTAAACAAACGTAAGAATCAAAATTCATTCAATTAATTGTCACAAATCAGCACCATGTTTTTAATTTGGAGCTCTATTTTCTTTTTTTCAGTGTATGTGGGTTTTTTATTCCCAACATAAAAAAAAATAAGTTAAATTGCATTTTGGGTAATTTTATTTTAACTAAACGTTCTTGTCTCTGTCTACTGTTCTTAGCAAGCGTTCTGCTTCAGCGTGGGAAATTGAGCATGTTAACACACCGTGGACAACATTTCAGGCTAGAGCGATCACAAGAGAGCAGGGAGAAGTAGGAAAGAGGAAGCGGCGTAATTACCAAAAGGAACAAGAAGAAGAAGAAAAACTTCACCGCTGCCCTCCTCCACTCACTTCATTTCACCTGCAGCCGCACTGTAAGCACGCAGGAGAGCAGAGCCGTGATTAACAGCTCTTCATTTCCTGACAGCAGCAGCGGAGAAGATGAAAGTGGAGGAGAGGCAGAGACTGATTGGACAGCAGTTTGAGAGGAAACGGGAATGGTGATGAGAGTGTCCCGCCCATTCATCCATCTAGTCTGTCTGGTCTGGGACTGTCTGAGCATCAGCCCCGAACAGGAAGCAGAAAGGGTTAGTGTGCACGGCTACACACCCTGGGCTAAAAGGTGATTGGCTTTGAGTTGGATTTCACTCATTAAAGCTGAGCTGATAAAGTAAAGTATTTACCCAGGAGATACCCCCGAGTTGCACCATCTTGTTTACAGGAGCATCCTAACACGACAAGGAATTAAACAAGTCAACAGAAAATCATGACACACACACACACAAAACACACACACAGTCTCTCTCTCTCTCTCTCTCTCTCTCTCTCTTTCTACCTGGTTGTGTCTACTTCCTGCTGCGGGGTGTATTTAAGGATGATTTCTTTTTAAAAGGAATATGCAGCAAATTTAGCTCTGATTCTAATGCAATCAGAATGAGAATCAGAGAGAGGTCAGAGGGGATCTAACTGCGGTCTGAGAGGCGTGATGGGAGGTTTGGGGGGGACATAGGAGAGGACTAACCGTCTTGCTGGAGGACATGGAGCTGAGGGTGCTGATGCTGTTGGCGTCTGTGACCATGGATGAGGGAAAACGGGACGGGTGAGAGTACTGCGGGGGCTCTTGTTTGTGCGAATACACTGCAAAGAGAAAAAAAAGAAAGAAGAAAATGTCAAGTTTTAATACATGAAATGTGTGAAATCCAGCTTCTATTTGCAGAAATATTTACATTTTCTTTGACAGAGACATACCAGAACTATGTAATTTGTAGGATTTGTTTTTAAATATATGGTCTCGTAAGATCTTTCTTTTTATTTTGGGGTTCTGCTCAGAGGTTATTACCAATCAAAGTGTTATCAAAATCTCTTAGCGTCCTTGACCTTAATGAAAAAGATATTAGCTGTTGAGAAAAGTACATTTTTGGCCCTAAAAAATCTTAACTACCCCTTTAATATATTCAGCATCAGTGTCAAACCATCCAGGGGTCTTCAATCTGTGGCTCTGGTGCCATATTTGGCTCCTTACACCACAGTTTTACACAATAAAAATGGGCCTGAATGTACAGATGCTTTCCCCTTTTCAGTTTGTTTGTTTCAATTGTTCTTGACAAAGCAGCAGTATGCAACTTTTATATGTTTTTACATATTTGTTAAAATTATGTTGTGACAGAATAAATGTCAACATATAGATCATCTGTGAAAAACTTGAGCTTCTCTGTCATCCTCCTTCTGGTCCTGATGTCATCTGAACAAATACAATGCTCTTTCAGAAACAGCCAATCAGAGCTAGGGGGAGGGGTTTTACTGCTGTCAATCATCCTCATGATTGCCAGCACAAGAAATATTTTCGACTTTCTAAATTCAGCACATTTCAGAAAGTCGATTATCTGAATTGTTTTGTAACACATTGTTACAAAACAATTCCTTGTTTGTAAAGTTGAAAATTTTTCCTTGTTTGTTCAAGAACATTTTTAAGTTAGGGGGGGTTTTTTGGGTGGAAATTTACTCCTCTACTTTAATTTCTTTTTTCTATCTACCATCTTATGCACCGCCGTAGCAACCTGGAGTGAAAAGGAGAAGCTATAACTTTATGAACTATAAAACCCGGAGTGGAGGTCACCATTGATACAGTTTTGCCTTCATGGGTTCTGCTTTGAATTTCAAACAACTCAACACAAGCTAATAATCACCTGCTAGTAGTCACCTGCCGTAAAAAACGCCCCCCCAAAAAACAGTGAATTAGCATGGACAATTAAACAGGTAGACATGAGGAGAGCAGAGTTACTGACTGTGAGAGTGTGTGACGGTGGCCATGAAGGGCTGCTGGCTCATGTGGCTGGGCGACTGCTGCATCAGGCTGGGCTGGTGGGGGCTGTGGAGCTGCTGGGAGAACTGCACCGGCTGGAGAGCGGCCAGGCTCCCCGCCACGCTGTTGATCACCGGCACCGTCTGGGCCTGCGACGTGCTCAAACCTGACCGAAAACACCTCATGTTAGACCCGGTAGTCCATTTCCGGACGCACGGCTCGTTTCCTGCGAGACTTACTCTGCGCTATCGCCATCACTCCACTCAGAGGCATTAGGAGGTTTTGCGGCTGCTGGTGGCTGTGGTGGGAACTGTGGATGTTGGTCAGCGTGCTGACCGGAGGAAGTCCTCCGCCTGAGCCTGAAATCTGCGGAAGGGAGATGAGGGAAATGAAATCAAGCTTTTACTGCTGCATTATTTACTCTCAGCTGAACGCGGCACTCAGTGACGAGAGGCTGAGTGTCTTCCTGTGTAAATCTATGTTCAAAGCGAGCCAGATGTTGCCTGCTGACCAAACAGTGGGTTCAGAATGTTGACTCAGTTTGGATTCTTTTGTCCAACATTTCTCTCGTGTAAACCGCTCAAATGTGACACGCGAGAGGACGTCGTAAACAAAAAAGAAAAAATTTAAAGAAACAGATATGAGAGCAAACGGTTCAGTGGGTTTACTGGATCCTCCTCTGGACTGGGGTTTCATTCATTTGAATATGGCTCATTTCACAACCACAAGGGGACAAAAAAAAAAGAGAAAAAAAAAACAAACTGACAGATCTTCACAACACAATGTTGGCACTCGTTTCACAGAAATCGAGTCGGAAAGGTGGAAGTGTCCTTCCTAACAGGGAAGTTAGGTCAGCTCAAACACAGGCCAACAACTTAAAGTCTGAAATAGACTTATTTGGGTCTGATGGATTGGACTTTTTCAGCTTTTTCACTCGATATCTGAAAGTGACAGAGGAATGTTTTTTTTGGGGGGGGGAGGGGTTTGCTTTGTTTTTCTGGGTCCGATTATTTGTTTGCTGCCTGACAACGATCCATGAATCATTCCGGCAAGAAGTGGCTCCAAATCTCAAGAAATGAAGAAATGTCTCCACTTACACAGTTATCGGTTTTAAGCTGAACTCCAGGCATCTCAATAAGACACAATTTACTCCCTTTTTACTCCCTTTTAGACTGATTTCTGAAGAGCACACAAACTGTTTCAGACTTTAAGCTATAGTATTGTAGGAGCAAAGTTATTCCCAAAGACTGAAGTTTTGGAAAACGATAAAGTGTAGGATGATGCGTGTCTTGGATTTTACCTCAGATCTTCCATCTTTCTTAATGTTGCATTAACTTTTATAATCAATAAATTTTCTACATATTTGTTAAAACTGTCACTGTTCTGACGGTATAACATGAGAGATCATCGGTAAAAAAACTAAAAAAAATTTAGCTCAATGTGGTCCCACTAACATCTGCAGAAGTACACCACTCCTGGTCAGAAACATCCAATCAGAGCCAAGAGGAGGAGCTTAGTGCTGTCAATCAACATCTGCAGAAATACACCACTCCTGGTCAGAGACATCCAATCAGAGCCAAGAGGAGGAGCTTAGTGCTGTCAATCAATCTCATGTACATGCTGTTCACGCTTGCTCTCTTTCTCTCTGCTACGCTACAGCTCCTTCCATACAGTGGAGCCTTCAGTGGATGCTAAGGTCAGTTAGCATTGCCACCAAATACAAAAAAATATTACATTTTGCTCAAAGTCATCATGAATAGAATAGAATAGAATAGAATAGAATAGAATAGAATAGAATAGAATAGAATAGAATAGAATATTCTTTATTTTCTCCCTTGGGAATTTTTGCTGTGGACTCTGAGTTTAACTCCTTTATGATTTTGAATCACAGCACACCTACATCTACCATATGGATATCTTCCTGTAGATATTAGTCTTCATCTGAAAAATTCCTTCTCGTTTTCTCGTTTTCTGGGTCAGTTTTTTTTTTCAAGCACACACTACACAATACGCTGTCAGATGGAAGGACTGGATCTAAATAAGTGAAAAAGCTACTAAAGTCCAAAGGAAAAGTCTGGAAGCTCTTCAGAAATCCTGAACAACTTGTTAGTCAAGACCACTGTGAAAGGTTATTACAAAGCTTGCCTCCTCATGAACAAGATATAATAAAATTAGAGATGTTTTTAATGCATGTTATTACAAAAAAAAAATCATACAACGGCAGATTATCGGCCACAATCAAATGGTGCTGTCGTTACTCCACCTTTGGCTTCTCTTTGCTAGGCGTTTAATCAATAAGAACAGAACGTTTCATTGTGAGGTTTGTTGGCAGAGCGACCAGCATGCTTGCCTGTCTGCTCGGGTGAAGGCTGCCTGTTAGGACGCTGCCGCTCAAACTGAGCTGCACAATGTGAGAATTGTTGGCAAAGGGTCCATGGGAGAGCAGGACTCAGGGTTTCCGCTGAACGCACACCATGCCTTATCTAATCTGCAGCTGCGAAGGGAGGGCCCAGGTGTGCTCACTCACCATCTTGGCGTCGGGCGACAGCAAGCTGTGGCTGTGGTCCAGTCCTCCCGGGGACACCTGCTGCAGCACCGACTGGCTGCTGCTGCTGTGGTGACTGATGGCGGTGGAGGAGGAGACTTCGCCGGGGCCTTGGCTGTAACGCACTGGCAGGAGAGAGAAACACACACACACACACACACACAATCCATTACAAATGTGTGGTAATCTTTGTCGATATTCTGCTAGTGTCAAAAAAAAAAAAAATTCTCATTTGCAATATTTCCATTAAATAAGAAATGGAATTAAAATCAAATGTGATTAAGTTTGTCCATGTAAAGCAAGTACGTGAATGAGCAGGAGCAGCAGTGCTATGCTAGGCAACACGTAACAATAAGAATGATGTTACAAAAAAAGATCATCGGAGCCAGCAGGCAGTTCTGGACGACACAAGCATTCCATTAACATTTACAGCAACAACTAATGTTGTGAATATTTTCTATTCTGCTTTTAAGTGTTTACACTTAAAAGCAGAATAGAAAATATTCACAACAAATCTCAAGTTTTTACAGAGAGTGTTAAGTCAATAAAAATTGTGCCAGTGATGGATCTAAAAAGTTACATGAGGTATATTCATAACTCAGCCTAGTCTTTCAGAGGAGACGTCGGTGTCTCATTCAGGTGTTGGCGTGACAACAACCCTGAGAGGAGCTAAGAAGCTGTATTGTCACAGAAGAGCTATGGATCTTGTTGTGTGTCATTTGAGTGACACACAACTTTTCATGGTGGAACAAGCGGCACATTGTCCGGAAAAACCCCCCAACAAAAACAAACCATCCTCCTACTTCCTGTCGTCTTCTTTGTCGTTTTTGCCAGTAGTAATTGATCATGTGACTCGTGTGATGTAAAAAAAAAAGTGTTTCCATGTGACTGAAAAACCACGGCATCCTAGTGCAAAAACTTATTGAGGTTTTTTTTTTAATTGGTGTGTTTCCGTTAAGCAAATTTATTTTAAAAATTTTAATTTATGCAATTTTATGGTTGATGGAAACACAGCTACACGCTCCTTGCAGGTTACTCTCATGATGCGTGGATCACGTGATGGAAGAAAGAGGGTTACAGCTGCAGCCACACTGTGTTGCTCTTTGACTCAGACCGGGTAGGACAAAGCAAACAAACACACACACACACACACACATACACACACGCACACACACTGACTGACCTGTCCACTGCTGCTATCTGTGCAGCTCAGCCAAGGCCATTCTCTGTGTGCACGCACTGACAAGACCACAACTTCCAGCAGACTCCATGATTAGCACACAGTCGCTGCTGATGATGATGATGATGTGCTTCATTACGTCAGTGCAAAGGTTCACCGGCGGTTTAGGAAATGCTAACATTCAGTGTAAAGGTTGCTAAGTATTCCCAAGCCTTCTAGGTATTTCACATTTTCTCATACAACAACAAACAGTAAAACAAATCTGATTTACTTTGGATTTAGAGCAACACAAATTAAGGCAAGGGTGAAGGGTTGCTCCGTGAAGCGGAACCTGAATTATGCTTCTGAAGAGGGAACAACATTATGATGTGAAGCTGAACATTTTTTTTTTAATTAAATAATAACGAACGCAGTAGACCAATAAAAAGCTGCTCTGATTTGACTGATAAAATAATATCTTAGAACACTACTGTTATCTCGAAGGTTTTATTTATGCGGCTCTCTAGAGTCTAAAGGGCTGCGTAAAAGGTTACGGTGGGCCAGATGTGAGACTGGGGCAGAGTTCACCTTCTGGCAGGACAATGACCTGCCAGAAGCATATTTAGATCAAACCATACTCATGTGCTAGAACGGCCTAGTCAAAGTGCAGCCCGAAATCTAGCTGTGAATATGAGGTAAGCCTTGATATAACTGATTTAATCTAATTTGCATTAAAGGTGGCTCAACAAGGTTTTGCCTCATGGAGGTTGAACACAAATGCATGGCATGTTGAAAGCATCATTCTCCTTCCAGATTTTAATTATACACGTTTTTGTGATGGTTTCACATAAAATACATTTATAATGTGTCAAAATGTAGAACAGTTCAAGATAGGGCTGGACAATAAATCAACAACAATATATATCACGATAGACATGTGATCAATATTCAGTATGTAGAATAGTCACTGAACCCTGATCCAGAATCGCACGGCATTCTGGGTGATGTAGGCAGAGGAAATGCTTTAGCTGCTCAACCTCTCACGGCTAGCTAATCAACGTCGGTGACATCAACTAACTCATTCACTTTTTGGTTACCTAGCAACAGCCTGTTGAGTAACTTGAGCAGCAGCAGGTTTTCCACCGTGTCTCACAGCTGCTTAAAAATAAAAACCACAGCGTGGAAAGAAAACTGGATTAAACGGGAAAGATCACATTCCCTGTTTGGCAGTATTTCAGATATTTAAAACAAAAACTAATCAATAATTACTGATATTGACAATTATTAGCATCAACAGATATGAAATGATTATATCGTGATAAGTTTTCAGCCATATCGTCCAGCCCTAGTTCACAGGTTATGGAAACCTTTGCAAGGTAATGTATATGGAAGTTAAATATGATCGCTACTGCGGTTATTAATACGAGATGGAAGAACAAAAATAAAGTTTGTTTCACAAATTAGTTAAAATAAGGATAACTTGCACCATTAACTGAATTCACATATTTACAACGCTGCAAAGAAACAATGTGTAATACGAACACTAAAGCCAAAGTCTGGACTTCTAGCTGTCTCTCAAAGAATGCTAACCCAACCCCTCTACATCCCCCAACACACACACGCACACGCACGCACTCACCCACACACACACACACACACACACACAACTGACAATCTAATACCTGTTTGCTGATGCAGTCCCCCAGCCCTCCACCCCCTGATACCAACAGAACAAACATTACACAATTACAAGCAATGTCAAACACATTCTTATCCTGTGGTCTCAGCCTCACACGGACAGGGAGAGCGTCCCCTCCCTCGGTGACAATCCAGAGACAGACTCTGTTTGCACTCAGATCTCCCATCTTCCCCCACAGCGCCCTCCGTCCCTGACCCGGGTGTGACAGCTGCAGCGCCCAGTCGAAGTCGGTCTGACATGACAGCAGGTATTGATATACAGCCGGTTTTGAGATAAAAAAAAAAGAAAGAAAAGAAAGCAGGGAGAGACACTGACACGAAAGGTGAGCAATGAGGGAGGCTTTGATTTCCTAATGAACGATGCTGGAAATTGGAACAGGATGTGAACAACGGTGTGTGTGTAGTTTGCCATATTATTGTTCAAATCCAGTATATTCAGTCATATTTAATACGTTTGAATAAGAGTTCTCATGAGGCTCATTTGTCAGAAAATTGAAAACCTTACAGCAGGTACTAAACATACATTTCACTAAGGCTATATTCTATGTTAAAAATGTTTTTTTTTAATGTCCTATTCTAATTTTAAATGTTGTGTTTTATTAACAAGTGGAAAATTATAATTATTAACTTTTCAATAATATTCTAATTCATTGAACAGGTCTCTATGTAATGTAACAAATAATGTGTTTGACACCAATAATATTGATTCATATAGACCACGAAGGAAAATGAGAAGGTAAAGATACAGCTTAAACAACCTTAGCAAAGAACATGGTTGTTTGTGAGCATAAAGTTTATCAGGTCAGATATGTGCATTCTTGTTTGATTTTTTTCTTTTTCTGAATGTTTTGTCTGTACAAAACGACTACTGCTGCCTAATTATGTGATTTAGGTGGCTTGTTTTAGCTTCCTTTCAGCTCTGATATGAGTAGTATTAGCTTTTAATGCCAAACAACATTTTGTAGGAAAACTATGTGCAGATTTATCAGTGATGTGCAGTCTCTGTCCGCTTCAGAGTAATAATGTTGGGCCGGAATGGAACAAAAAATTACGTCTGTATAAATATTTTCAGAATTGTATTTTTCCTATTATTGTTAAAAGCCATTAATTAATTATTGTAAATTCAGACAAATCAGCTTGCGACAAAGAGCTTTTAGATTCATGGGTGGCTCTCAAGGCTACTACTCTCAGACAACCTTTCTCCTTTACTCCTTCTCACTGGAGAAATCTGCAAATAAATCTTCAGTTCAAGGCTTCAAATTCAAGTGCGAGACTTCGCTGGAGTACACATTGGGTTAAGACTTGATTCCTAAGTTTGGTAACTTAACATGCAACACCATCATGCCTTCTTTACACTTTTTTATCCTGACGCATTTCTTGATTTCTCTTATCTTTTTCTGAGATAGAAAAAGCTTGTGGATATGATGTTAAATGCAGTTTAGGCAGCTTTTATTCATAAAATCCATCAAGTTCAGATAGTTCACATCTGTCCTGCATCAAGTCGTCCTGTCTCAACCTGCACCTCTTTGGTGTTTCGTTTAAAAGGGAAAAAAACATCCCAAGGGTATCAAACATTTCATTTCACTATCAGAGCAAAAGTAAACACATTTAAACCAACCATGCCTCAGATAGTGCCCGGCTCTTACTTTGAATATAAGATACGGCGAAGCTGCTGCGCCATATTTCAAGGCCTAAAGTACCTGTCCTCCATTTTGTTCAGCTGACAGACTTCATATTGTCTCCTGCGACATACTACCAACCCCACAACAACCCGCCGTGCCTTGTAAACACTGCCGCGGAACAATAAAGCAGTCCATTGGACTCGTGACCCCCATTGCGACACAATGGAGGAGGACTCATAAAAAGTCAGTTATCTCGGAGCTGGGCGACCTCTTTAAGTGTCAGGGGGAGTAAAGGATGCTATTCAGGGCGGTTTTGTTTCTTTGGATTTGGCAGGAATTTGAGCGGCAGGGAACCTCAGATTGAGTTTTCACAACTCAAAAGTTTGCTAGTTTTCTAAAAAAAAAAGAAAAGCTAATCTTGTTCGGAGGTTCCTGAGTGGTTTGAGGGTTGTAAAAATCTTACGTTTTTGGTGGAGTTGCGCAAACAAGAAATAAAAACTTGTGCTAGCTCATTAAGAGCAAGGGAAGGGCGAGAATCCCAGAAGGGGAGTGGCAGCTCGGGATCTTCGACCGGTTTGAAAGGCCCACACTCTCTATGGGACCCATGTAATATCAAAGCCTGCCTCCCCAACCCCAGGCTGTGGCCATTGTGGAGGCACTGCATACGACGGACCTCCTGGGTCTTTGCAGGACGTATCCGGTCTCCTCTTTGTGGCTCTCTGGGAGAGCCGACAGAGAAAAGTGCAAAGCTGGGCAATCTTTTCTGAGTGTGTATGTGTGTTTTCAGCTAGCCTGAGGTGAAAGCAGAAAGCTGGGCAGCCCACTCACCCACTCACCCACTCACTACTGTATCCGATCTGGAACTTCTGAGTCTGCTGCTTTTCTAACGACACATTCTGCTCTTTCACAGCTTTCACAGCACAGCTTCAGTTTCATGGTAATCTTAAGTGAAAAATAAAATATAATTGACTGTCGGTAAAAGGTCTTTTTTTAAAACCTCAGGTTTAAAACAAATACATTTACTTATTCTTTGTTCATTAAATGCGTAAAACCTGAAATTCTCACCTTTTTCCATTTGTAAACATATCATCTAGCAACATATTCTTAAAACTGTTTTTAAAAGCACAACAAAAAGAACTGGTATGAATAAATAGGGATAATATTAAAATCTCCCTATTTTCTGTTAGAGTCAGCTCTACAGTATAGTGTTTCTTTATAGAAATTGTGACGCACTCAATGATATCAGCTGGGCCTCCTTGTTCTAACAGCATCTCACCTGTCCA
Source organism: Poecilia formosa (assembly GCF_000485575.1). Lineage (NCBI taxonomy): Eukaryota > Metazoa > Chordata > Actinopteri > Cyprinodontiformes > Poeciliidae > Poecilia > Poecilia formosa. The sequence continues at coordinate 843,482 of NW_006800146.1, forward strand.
TATTATATGGTGAACTGAACTGATTTTGTTGTACCATAATTAGATGTGAGCTGGATTGTATGTAGCTGGATATGAACCTGAATATATGCTTGGATTTCTCAGGAAAATAAAAGATTTATTTGAAGTTAATTTGCACCAACTTGGTGTTGGTTGAGTACAAATTTGGCCTGTTTGTGTCCTTTAGTGCATTGGGATTATCTTTGCTGTGAACTGCTGCAATAGAACAGAACACAATATAGTAGAATCAAACCAAGCACAACCAAACTGAATTAAATAGAATTTTAATTCTTACAAAAAAAACTGGAATTTGCCTAAAAACCCAAACCTAGTGAACATTAAAAGCACCGACTACATCTGCTTCAATATTTCAGTAAGCGTACAAAAATGTGCTCTGCAGTCAAATGCAAAGAAAAAATACATTATTTAAGAAAATTAGCTCATCTGTTTTAAAGGCCGGCAGCCCCTGGTGTTGTTGGTTTTTGTCAGTTCACATCTTCATTAGTTTGTAATCCAATTTTGTACCTAGCTTCTTCCATTTCATAATCATATTCATACTTATATTTGTACTTTTATTGTTAATGTTATTATTGTTATTAGCAGTGGTAGGATTAGTAGTAGAAGCAGTATTGTTATTAATATTTAGTCAAGCTTCTTCACAGAAAACAGCGAACAACGGCAGTGCAGATTGACTTCAGCTCAATTCAAAACATCCTGACAGTTCCTTCATGTAATCTAAAAAGGAGTGTGCAGCAATTTATCCTTGCCTTAAGGATGTTTCAAACCCAACACTAACAAAAAAGTCCTCTTGAGTTTCCAGCAGCTTTGAAACTTTCCTAAGACAAGCTGATTTGTCTGAATTTACAATAATTAATGGCTTTTAACAATAATAAGACAAATTGATACATTGTCTGTTGAAATTGATGCATTGTCTGCAGGGGCGCAACTACATCTTATTCAGGTGGATGCGAAAACATAAATCGGTGCGCCCCCCACCCCGAAGGAAGGTACATAAGGAGCTTAGAAAACATACGCTCGCTTTATCCCCTCTCCCCCTCCCCGACACGAAGACACGTGAAAGGTAAAACTCACTACATTTATATTTACATGTGAAGGAGCGTAAGGGCGAGGTGAAGTGTATGCGAAGGCATCATTGGGGCGCCGCCCCCTCCAGACGGGGTTTTGACGCCCCCTCTGGTGCAGCGCCCCTATGCGTTGCATGCGCTGCATACCCACGTTTTGCGCCACTGATTGTCTGTACAAAACATCTCATGGCTGACAACCCCATCTCATACCCAAAAAAAGGACCAAACATTAATTCATACTTGCCCTGGAACTGCACTTTACTCCACAGAAAGTTATCCAAAGGGACGGAAACACCTCTGGATGAAAAGATGTGATGCAAAACTGGAAACTAAAAGCTTCTTTTCATACCTAAAAAAACTCCTCATTGACTGGTAAGTGCCTTGAAGGCATCTTTTTACCTTACGGACACAACAAACCTTCCCATGGGGAACCAACAGGTACAAAACTTTTCCAAGGCAAAAATAAATTGGATCCATATTTGGAACTAAATATCAGGTGGGTTTCCTATCCAAAAAACACATTGTAAGCAACCAGCTGAGATTCTTTGTGGGTTCACCACCAACCTTTCCCTTTCTGCTGGAAATTCACTGTAAATTCTTATATAGACGCAAAAAAACCTTGGTCAAAAGTGGATTCTAATGAAGCCAAGTGGATCTAAAAGGTATAAAAACCCAAAACGTATTTGCAGAAAATAGTTGCACATGAATACAAAACAGTGTTTCAAAGGAGTTCAAACTGATGCACATACTTTCTGCTAAACTGGCTATGCAGAAACAAATGTTGGTTGTCCTTTCAAGGCCATCAAAAGACATTGACGTCTTTGCACTTTTTGCAGGGCGAAAGTCAAAACAATGGTTGACAGCTTAACTTAGCCTCACAGCTGAATGCATTTGAAGATGGGACTTAGTAGTAGACTTCTAGTAGTAGAAGTAGATGTTATTTGGAAGAATAAAAGTAAATGTAAATCCCACACAGGAGCCGAATGCTGCCAGCTAATCTGTTCGTAGGATCAGTTTCTGTTGCTATAGCAAGAAAAAAAAAACAGTTCACCACTAAAAATGCACGTCACACTGTTTGACCGTTCATCCAGTTGTGACCGAAGATCAATGAAGCAAAACAGAATCAATAAAAACTCCCAGAGTGAGAGGAGTATGCCTGAAATGACCCAGGAGTGACCTCTCACGTATGACTGAAGGTGAGCATAGGAGAAAGAGTGGTGGGGGTGGCGGTGAGGAGGGTGGAGGGGTGAGCTGGCTTTCTCTACAGGCAAAGAAGAAGTGGTGATCAGTCCTGTCTGGCCAGAAAGGAGCCAATACCTCGGCGGACAGCTCCTGCTGCTCCGAGTCTGCGACCAGCCCAACAGTAAGGGTCGGCTGAGATAAATGAACCCTGTGTTACAGTCACTGCAGTCCTCTAATACACCACAGACAATGGAGGCCCCTGCTGAGGCAGAGTATAGAGGGCTGAAGTCAGAGGAGCCCCCTTATCAAGGGCCCGGGAGATGTAGCAGCAAAGGACTTTAATTGTCCATTAAGCGTGCATTATACAGGCCGTGCCCTGGCAACGCAATGAGACCGCCCGCCGGGACACTATTGTCAGTTTGGAGCTGACGTTGAAAAACAGCTGATGGTGTCGGCGGGATGCCAGCGGGACACCTTGTAAGCAACCAGCTGAGACTCTTGTGGGTCTACCACCAACCTTTCCCCTTCTGCTGGACAGCCTCGCTGTCAACCCCTTCCGCCTCGACGCAGCCTCAGGTCATTGCCTGGTCAGGTGTTCAAGTGAGCCACAACAAGAAAAAAAAAAAAGACAAACGCAAACAGACGGTCCACAAGTGGGACCAGTTTATCCAAAGGTAAAAGAGCAAGCCAAGGCAAACAGTTTGTGTTCCCTTCAAAGGTGGCCTCGTGTTCGAACACGAGAGGACAACAATGGGCTCTGAGTGTGGCTCTCAAATCTCACTTTTATGGCAGGTGAGTGATGGCGCAGGGGGCATAAAGCTTCGCGCAGCCCTATCAGGTTGGTTTTATACCGTAAAGGTGGGCTTGATCAATACTAATTACTCTTAATGCAAACATCTGGTTGGGGTGAAATGGTCAGAGCAACGATGCGCAGTGTCTCCCCGTTCAGCAACTTGGGAGCAAGAGGAGAAGCCACGGAAACCGCAGAGTTACGTGGAGGTGTTCTGGATCTCTCCGTCCGCCCCAACTGCCCCCAATCCACTACTCCCTGACCCTGGCCTGACCCTGGCCTGTCACAGGATTGCTGCCCTTTGTGTCATGCCTCTCCATGCTGACTTTGGAGTGGAGATTGCAGGTACAATGTGGATTGTTCTCAGTGTGTTGTCAAAGATCAGAATAACAATGGCATTTACTCAGTTCACTCACGCTCATTGATCATCCAGGCCTCTCTTTCTCTGCCTCCCTGATCACATCAAGTCTGCTTTGGAAACCATTTTTTTTCTGGCAAGTTTTGCTCTAAGGGAAACTGAAACTAAAATATCACATGGACAAATACATCACCTTGCATTTTGTCACAAACTTTGATGTATTTTATGTGAATTTTAACATTCTTATTA
>NW_006800146.1:850513-855377 GCF_000485575.1 Poecilia formosa
CAACAACTCAGGTGGAAGTGAGAGCTCCGCTCAACGCAAGTAATAACCCGGCCGGAACACAGTGTGCTAAAAAATAAAATATAATTTAACGAAGCCTTGAAGCAGATAAATTTTCCTCGAGGAATTTTAATAATCAAGGTACTCGAATCACTCGAAGAATCGTTTCAGCCCTAATTCTTATTAATCTGTCATGACAGATTAATAATAATAATAATAATAATAAAAAAGATTTGTGAACTGGAAGGAAATATAACTTTTCCAAATTAATTTCATGTCTTTTGCAGACCAACAGATTTTCTTTAAGGACTCTCTTATTTTTAACTCTATCCATCTTTACGTGCTCCTGCTGAAGAAAAGCCTCCCCATACATAACATGATGCTCTCACCACCATGTTACACTAGGGGCATAGTGTGTTTACTTCAAACGTTAAGTTTTTCTGGCCAAAGGTTTGGTCTCAACTTGTCGCCTACATGACTTGTGGCAAACATTAGACTGGACTTCTTAGACTTTTCTATAAAGGCCAGATTTTAAGAGCAGGGGCGTCGCCAGGAATCTTGGACCCCTGACAAAAAATAAATAAATTGGGGCCCCACTGCTGTCCATTTGACCCATAAAAGGCATCAAATTTTAAAGGCTTGCAACTGTCTTGCTTTCTTTGGATGCTAGCACAATATTTACTGCTAGTGAATTTTACATGCAACAGTCCGCATACTGTATGCAAATAGGTTGCTTTTTTAAAAATTAGTTTTAGCTTACTGAAATGTCTCTCCCCACAGCAACAGTCATAGACAACATGCAAAATATAAATAAAGCAATCAAGACTTCTCAAAAAATGCTATGAAGTTGCATTTCATTAAAGCTGCAGTATAGAACTGTAATAAAAAATGTTTTCTCTATATTTGTTAAAGTTGTCACCATGTTGTGACAGTTTGTTGTGAGACAGATAATCTGTGAAAATATCAATCTCCTCCACCTCCTCCCTGAGCTGCTATTGCTAGCTAAAGCAATGCAACGTTCCTGCCACAAACAGGACAATCTCACACAGTCTATCCAACTATCTTGGAGAAAAACTGTTACAAATTGACACTCTTATCTTTTTCTCTCTTTCTTTTTGAAAATCTGACTTTATTGTTTTTTTAGGCTGCCCAGTAACTGCTCCAGTTGTTCTTGTCTTCTACTGACTGCTGGCTGAACACCGTCACTGTCAAGCGCTCCAAGCAGGAACAAACCATTTCATATAGACCCAGGGGGGTATGCAGAGCAAATACAGATGTGTGCTTTTTGGTGTAAGAGGGGTAACATTTAATTTTTACTGCTAAAAACAAGTTTTAAAAACCGAATATGTTTAATTTTGTAATTAACAGGGCCCCACGTTTTTCTATTTCTATAAACAAAAAAAACAAAAAAATTGTGGGGGCGCCCTGTCTGTCAAGGACCCTTGGAATTGTCCTAACTTTCCCCCCCTGTACAGCACCCCTGTTTAATAGTGTACAATTATTAGTTTTTGTGTCTACCTGTAGACTTCTACCTGTAGACTTCAGCCTGTAGACTTCTTGACAGCTTCTCCTACCTATCAGTTTGGAGCCTGTTACACCATCCTCTTTTGGGGGGGACCAAAACATGCTCCATGAAAAGTTCAGAGCTTCACAGACTTGATTCCTCTGGATTTCATTTAGCTGTATCAGAATAAAGGGGGATGAACACGTGAAGACTACTTTTACTAGCAGAAATGGTTGAAAACCATGTTTTTCTCCTCACTTTACAACGACAGACCAAGGTTGTGCTGGTCCATCACATAAAATACATCTAAAAACATTTGTGATTGCTCTGCCACGAAATATAAAAATCGTTTGCATTGACCATTTCAGCAGATGTTTCTGATCTCCGGGGCCGTCTCTTACTTGGAGGGGACACGCTGGTCTGGGGATGATGTGGTGAGCTGTGCGACAGCAGTGGGTTGATGCCGTGCGAAGGTGCAGTGATGGCGTCCATAGCCAGCTTTTGCCTGAAGGCTTCCTCCTTACGTCTGTTGGCAAACCAGTTATAAACTCTCACTTCGGTGACCAGGTTAGAGCCGAGTCCTTGAGCTTTGGAAGGGGAGACGCCTCTCTGAAGACACTCAGCTCTGCAGGAAAGGAGGTAGAAGATGTTAAAGCTGTACTGCAGAATCTTTCGTCGGAGAGTTGTGTTTTTCTACCTGTTGCACTCCTCCACCAGAGCCTCCCTCTCCTCTTTGCTGGGGTTCTTCTGCCGCTCGTAGGCCTGGTACAGGATTTGCTGAGATGCAGGCCCCCATTTGAAACGGTTACGCCTCATTTTCTTACTCAGGGGCTCAGTGCCGACCTCTTCGCTCGACTGACCCATGCCCGGGCCGGACATGTTGAACTCCGGGTAGAAAAAGGCTGGATCCTGGCTGCCTTTGTCTGACATGTTGCCGATAGAAGCTTGAGTGGCCTGGTTGAACTCTGCAAAAATAAAGAGAAATCATTCAAAACTATTTTTTAAGCATTTTGTTGATTTTTATTGTACTTGTTGCCATGATCAATCCAGGGTATAAGCAGACTTTTCAACTACCTGAGGGCATCGAGATGTAGCTGAATTGACAGTATAATTCTGCAAATAGGAATTACGGAAATACATTTGCTTTATGGAAACATGCAGATTTTGGGAAAAAAAAAATTTTTTGTTAAAAAGTTGTTGAACTAGAATGTATCAAATAAAATTCTAAAATTCTTTTGGATTGTATCATAATTAGTGTATTTTGTAAAGCTGCAAAGGAAACACTTTTTTGCATCATGTCATGACAAAAATACAAAGAAGATGACATGCAGTAGTTGGAGGATCATGTTGCCGAATGTTTTTTAATTACTTATCATATGAACAAACTTAATAACAGAAAAAACTTTTTTTTCCCCATTAGCAGAATATCAACCAAATTTTATGCACATTTGTAACTGAAACGCAGAGACTGCCATAAAAGAACTTTCTGCTGCAAATGGGGCGCCACCCTAGAGTGGGCGCCAAATCAATGGCAGAAAAAATATCTGTAGTCACCATTTTCTGTATTAAACAGATGTTCGTGAATTAGTAAATGATAAAATCAATAACAGAGGTGTGACCCTGCAGTGTGTGCCCCATTGAGAATGAGCTGAGGTGTGATTGCTTCATTTTAGTCGAGTTTTTTGGTGAGAAATGGCACCTGCTACGTGTCTGCATCCACCTGAGAAAGTACATAGCAGCGTCTTAGCAGAAGGTAAACATATACTAAACATAATCCAGTATGAGAAACTCAGAGTGTCACGGCTTTGAGTTAAGAAATTCCACTATTTCATGGTTTTACAAAATCAACACAGAAAAAAAAATTAAAATCAGAAGCAGAGTACAGCAAAATGGATGCATATTATATTATATTATATTATATTATATTATATTATATTATATTATATGTAACATTTATTTTCTGTTATATGGTTTTGATATATAAGCACAAATAGAAGATATCCACCGCAAATGGTGGTAGTTTTCAATAAGAGCATTAAAACAGTAGGTGGTGTGCATTAGGTTTCCTCAGCTTGACTGTCTGAAATAAGAAAAGGTCAATGTGCAGCTTTTGTAAACAATAAAAAAGTGTAGGACTCTTCTTTCAGCCAGCTGACAGGCAGCGAGAAGGAAAATCTGTTGTCCAGACATTTTCTCTCAAAAGCACTTTGAACTTAATGGTATGACCAGGAGCCCATTCCTGATAAATGCAAAGTACAAACTTCATGAAGTTGTCAGCAGTGTTAATTACACCTACTTTAATCATTTAGTGTATCTGAATGCACTAAATTCAGAATTAGGGCTTAAAAACTAGTTATTTTAGAGCCCTGTTTAAAATAACAAGTTAAGGCCTCCCGTTCTGGAGAGGACAATCAATGTTTTCATCTATTCACACTTTTCTATTCATCTTCACTGAAGACATAAAAAAACTACGAGTGAACTCTGCATTAGTTCATTTAAACAAGTGTCTGTCTTAGGCAGAAGAAAGTTGTTTTTCCTTCTCGCTGCCTGTCAGCTGGCTGAAAGAAGATTCCTACACGTTTTTATTGTTTACAAAAGCTGCACATTGACCTTTTCTTATTTCAGACAGTCAAGCTGTGGAAGCTTAATGCACATCACCTATTAATCTTACTAGAATAACGCCGTTTTAATGCTGGGATTGAAAACTATGTGCGGCGGATATCTTCTATTTGTATTTATATATCAAAATAAATGTTACATATAATATTATTATGCATCCATTTTGTTCTTGAGTTTCACAAGGAAAAAGAGAATGTATTGATTCAAAATTGTTTTCAATTAAAGACACACCTTTATAAATAAAAATGTAACATTAGCAGATGATATTGTGAATATTTGAGAGGTACAGTGTGTACCTCTTCATATATTCTGTCAGCCTCTGCCTTTAGGGTCTCTGAGTCTCAGCATCTTTCACTACATCTATGAAGCTTCTCTGTACTTTTTCTCTTCTCTTCATCTCTGTTTCCCAGTCGATGTAACTCCACAGGTTTTGATTACAAGCTAGCTTTTTTTTTTTTTTTAGATTATTTTTATTTTTAGTCATTAGTGGATAATTGGAAATATTGATGTTGATATGAGTATTGGATCGATACTTTAGTTTTATTTTTGATTTGTAGCCTCCCAACTCTGCATAAAAAATATTTTGTTTTCATTTGAATTTTGTCTTTTGCACTTTACAGTTTTATGTTGTTATTTTTCTATTGATATTGTTTGTCCTTTCTAAAATAATGGCCTAAATTATATTTTGCCAAAAGTGATTTTGGCAAAAAAAAAAAAAAAAATATATATATATATATATATATA
>NW_006800146.1:855629-861615 GCF_000485575.1 Poecilia formosa
AAATTATCAGTGTCAGTTATCAGTATCGGAAATCAGTATATCTGATACTGGCCCTATATTTATTTGATATGAGATTGATACCAAAATACACATATTAGCACCTCTGCTTTCACTAAGGTTGGTTGAAATACAGATTTGTCCGTTCAGATATATTTACAGCAGCTATACAAATAACAAGGCCAGTAATGCATGGGAATTAAAGAAACGCTGCTGAGTTGGATGCCAACTTCCTCACTGAAGTTGGCATCCAACTAGCCTGCCTAGCTACCGCAGTATATTGTTAAACTAAACAACCAGATAATATCAGCATGTTATACTCCACATGCTACTTTGAAAGACATCAGTGTACATTTATATTTACATCTGCACTTTCCTTTAAAAAGTGCAGATGTGGTGACTGTGGCTCTGTGGGTAGAGCAGTCGTCTTGTGATTGGAAGGTTGTAGGTTCAATTCCAGCTTCCTCCTGCCACATGTTGATGTGCCCTTGGGCAAGGCACTTAACCCCAAATTGCCTACCAATCTGCATATCAGTGTATAAATGTGAGTGCAAATGGGTGAATGTGACTCTAGTGTAAATTGCTTTGAGTGGTCAAAATGATTGGAAAAGTGTTATTTAAGTTCAGTCCATTTACCATTTCAATATCACCAAACGTCACAATAAAAGTAAATAAATTCAATGATTTAAAGGAACTTTATTACGATAGACCAGGGTTTCAAAGTCTACGAGAACAAGCTTTCTCCAGATATTTGACATTTAACACAGCACTGCCTGGTCAGTTTGGGTAAGCTGACTTGTGCTTACCCAAACTGACCATAAATGTTTTCTCTCATGAAAATCAAAGGCAGACATTATTTGGAACACTAGAAAGAACAAAATGTATCAATCTTATTCAGGCAGCAGTTTAAGATGTCTGCTAAGATACTGACTGCAGACTGTGTCAGAGCAGGTAGCCCATCTAACTGACCAGCTAATAATATCTATTAAAGTCACAGAGTATTACATATTTTCCCATTTTTCTCCAAGGTGTGAAAATAAGAATTGCATCATGTTATTCATTTTTGTTTACATTTTTTGTGGAAATAACAATTTTATAATCACTTCAGTGAACATTCATGCCACATTGTGTTGATCCCTCCAGTTAATTATAATAGAAGTTGAATTTTTTACCCAGAATGCACAAGTGTTTATTACAACCTCATGCAACCTTGAGCTCATTCGACACCAGCAGGATTAATGTGAGTAGGCTTGTCACAACAAGCATTAAATCAATTAATAGCTTGATAAATTATAATCTAGTCGGAGACTTTAAAGAGACACTCCCCTTTAATATAGTTGAAGAACAGCCATTTTGAAAAACATTGCAAATATTTGACACCTTGCAAAAAATATTTAGCTTTAACTTTTCTTTAACAGTACCTTCCACTTTTGCCTGTTTTCCCTAGTCACGCTTAACAGTAACATTTTCTGAAATGCAAATTTAGTCACAGAGACTTTATAATCCATTTTCATTATGTTTTTTTATTTTAGACATCTAAAATGTTTTCCAGGTGCAGTGTTAAAATGTTAAAAACTAAAGCTTTTCTGATTTTTGAGTGTGTGTACTTGCATTAATATCGCATTGTTATATCAGTTAAAAACCATCTCAAAATGACAATATTATCATTTATCGAAATAATTCCTGGGACGACTTATTGTCGTGGTGGCAGGCCTAAATGTGAGCCATGTTGCGGACACGCAAACGAACAGCTGCACGCTGCTCGTCGGCCGCATGGCTATGGATCTAAAACCGGAAGCCGTGAGAAACTCAAACATTAACTTACGTCGAAGAATTTCCCGCTGCTTCCTGACGTACCAGGTGTAGAGGGCCGCTCGCTTCTGCGTCTTCATGGGCGTCCCTTTGTTGAGGTGCTGGGAGAGGTGAGACTGATTGAGCCCCGTGATGTCCACCACCTCCCGCTGGGGGATGTTGTGCTGCTGCATGTAACCTTTGATCATACGAGCCGCCCGCCATGGGTCCTCGCTGGCAAACAGAAAGCAAACTTTGGTTCAGACATTGAAGGTGGAAATGCAAGCTTTTGAAATAAAAAATAAAAAAATTGACATAAAAACATATGAAAATGCATCAATTTTGACTACTGCAAAAACACAGCTTCCTTGTTTTGCAAGAAGATGAAAGGAGTTTGCAGCCATTATGAGTCAGTTTATCGCTGAAGCACACATTCCAGTGGCTGTAAATATTTTCAAAGGTTAGTTCAGGTGGATTCACAGAGGTTGAGAAACTAGGACTATTTGCCTTATAACATTGTAAGGGGTAAACCTATCTTCTAATAGAACCTAAACAATTTTTTTCAGTCTTTATGATATATATTATTTTACATTTTGAGTCAAAAATCAGGCATAACTTCACAAATAATTCAGATATCTGTCAGAATTCCTTGACATAACATGAAACAACAATTTCATTTTAGCCTGATTTTACATTCAATTTCCATATGTTCAATCTAGACAAAAAAAGAAAAAAAGGAAAAAAAAGTTGTTTAAAAAAGTTTCTAATTTAATATTAAATGGTATCTTCTTACCTGCGGATTTGCCCTGGTATAAACTCAGATTTCCCAGACTCTCTCTGTAAGGAATAGTCGCCCGGTAATCAAACAGTAACCGCGGCAGACAGACGGACATCAGCGATTATAAAGCAGATCTGCTCTCGACTGTTTGTTTTGGAGAATGTGGAGGTCTGGCGTTTAAAGTGTAGCGGGTGAAGTGGGGAGATGTTAGTTTATAACTTTTGACAATGAATAACCAGAATCTCTCCATTCACTCTAATCACACGCCACTGTGTGTCTTCCAGTTGATGATTTATAGAATAAAATTAATAATAACTTAACTACACGTGGGTTTAGTTGTGATATTTGTCCCACGAATCCCGCTCGTTTCAAACACGTTTATTTGTGTTGTAACAATAAGCACAAAAAAAAAAAAAAGTCATCTGAAGGCACTTGAACGCTCCATTTGTTTGCGTTAAGCTACATAAAGATTTACAAGCAAAGCGATACAATTCGTATCAATATAAAACCAAATTCAGCTATACGCAGCAATTTCATAATTTTTTATAATACGGTCGAATTCAGCTAATTATATGATACCAATTCGTAGAAAAGTTATGTATATATAAGGATCAAATCATCAAATATTAACTTTGCAAAAGTGAGAGGAGAGATTTATTTGAAATGGATTAGCTTTTTAAACGCTGTGTGATTCTCAGTTTGAAGCTTTTGAAAAAATGTTCAACTTTTTCTATTTTTATTATGTTTGGTTTTATTCATGTTTAATTCCGTTCTTTTAATCAAAACTGAAAGATTTATTGAATTGTTTTATTTATTAATTATTATTTTTGTTTTCTTGTAATGTTTTTTATTGTGTGTCTCTTTAGGTTACATTCGTGTCTTGACGGTACTTTATAAATAAAATAAAAAATAATTTTGCAAGTAATAATAATAATGATAATTCATTATTATACTTGAAAGTACTTGTTTGCTTTCTCCTGTTTGTTGCCGGCTTTTTTATCGCTGAGAGGTGGAGTATAGTTAATTATAAATAGATCTTAGTTCAGCTGATATTTTCCAAAGGTAAAGAAATAATCTATTTAGATAATTAGTAACCAAAAAAGCGTGGCGGGTTGTTTTAAATTTGTAAACAAAGAAAGAAATTTCTTTCAGGAGAACGAGGGCCTGCTTTTCTGTTTATTTTAAGTTTTGAACCCCTCAAAATTAACCTATAACTTTAAAAAAGAAGTGAGATTTTTGTTTCGACGCCATTTTATCCGTATAGCGTAATTTCAAAACTTAAGCTTAAAAACTTAATAAAAAAAATAAAAAATAAAAACTCACGCCAACATGCGGTCCACCTCTGCCCGCTGCTCCGCGGCCTCCTCAGTGTTGAGCGACTGGAGCTCCTTGAGTATCGGCGGGGTGTCGTAGTCGTCCCCGTCCTCGGAGCCCTCGTCTCCGGACAGCTTGCCCTTGCCGTGTCCGTTGGTGAGAGTGTGGAAGACGGGCTTGGAGTCCGCGTCGGCGCCGTTCAACTTGCCGGGAGACACGGGCAGGCTCTCCATTTTCACCCCGAAGCCCTGCGGCGGCGGACTGGGGTCCATGTCGTCCAGGGCCTGGATCAGAACGTCTTTGGTGACGCCTGAGTCCAGCAGGGCGCTGAGGAGCTCCTGCTGCAGGGACGTCAGCTTCGAGACCATTTTGGAGAACATTAAAAACACGACATAAGCACCGCGAGAAAGGATGGAGGGCAATTAAACGACGGGGGAAGAGAAAGAGGGGGGGAAAAAACTTTTAAATAAATAAATAAAGTTCCAGGAGTCCGGAGCTGTCGGAGGGAGGGGGAGTTTCTGTCCGCGCGACACCTGCTACGCGAGGCAGCTTCACTCACTTCCCTGTTGGAGGGGAGGATGGAGCCGCTTTGCCATGATGCTTTCTGAGCGCAGGGGGATATAAAACATGGTAATGAGTGGGCCGGCTGATGTAAATCCGCCGCTCCGGACAGAGGTAGACGTGTTTACACTGCTGCTCTGTTGCTTTTATTGGCTCCCCTTATCGGCAAAACTTTCATGGACTTCGGACCCTGTTGTAGCCTCTGCGCCATAAAGTGTTTTAAAGAAAGGGTGAACTGCGCATATTCATGGTTTTATTCCACATAAGCGCTGGTGAGAGGCCAGCGTTCACACTTTTAGAAGATTTCTTTTATGGGCCTATATATTTTTTTATATGTTTGACAATCAGAAAGGGTTTAAATTGACCTAATTTATCTGAAGAAAATGTCCCCTATTTTGGTTTTTATTTTTTATTGCGTTTTGCTTAATTTTTCAACCACGATTTTAATTTTTATTTATTTTTTTGTTATAAGCGAATCGGAGACTGCCCACCTGGACTGACCCAGAAAGCAAGCTCAGCCCGGTTATTTATAGGCAATGTCAGGGTGTCTTCCAGTCAGCAAAACAATCCTCCGTCTAATCATAAATGATAAGAGCAGAACGAGGCCAGTAAAGATTAAGAGCCCGATCACATTTTTTTTCTACTTTGTATTGAAATATTTAAAATAATAACTGTAAATAAATGTGGATTTATTTCACATTTCATTTCTCCATGAGATTATTCTCAGCAGAGACAATGCTATAGTGGACAGGTTTTAATATAAATGTCCATTCAATAAAAATAAATAATAATAATAATAATATTATTCTCAGCAGAGACAATGCTATAGTGGACAGGTTTTAATATAAATGTCCATTCAATAAAAATAAATAATAATAAATAAAAAAAAAATGAAATATTAAGACTGTGCAAAGATTACCCCACTGAAGTCGATGGAGTCGGAAATGAATCATAAACTGTGGACATCAGGATTTTCTCACTGTGGGGCTGCATCACGGTCAGATCACTCCGCGTCGCTCGTGTTATTTACAGGTTATTGATGGAGAAAGAAGCTCAAATAAAGACATTTGTTTTGTGAAATGATGTCAAGTCAACATAGTTTTCAATTTCATACCTGGAATATTTAATAGGAGCATTTTAAGCTTGAAAACACTTTTACATGCGTCGAAGAACGCCTGCATTTTACTGCAAATGATTTAGTAAGTATGCTGTTTTCTTCCCTGCGTCTTAGAGATTAAACATGAACTTTCGTGGATTTCAGTTCGCAAAGAGCGATTGATGCAGCATGAAAACATGAATTTTTGTGTTTAATTGTTTTTTAATCCATCCTAATAAACTGCAAAAATATGACAATATTGATACCAGACATCGGTACTTTTTCTATTGCAGAAATCAAAGCTGCGCCAGAAAAGAAATGGAGGTTACGTTTTTCTTGTTTTCTTCTTTTGTTTTCATTTTTTAGGATTTACATTTTGTTTTTGCCAAAGTTCAAATGAATGTTTTTAGATGAATGTTATTCATTAGTAATGAATAACATTCATTAAT
>NW_006800146.1:862028-867517 GCF_000485575.1 Poecilia formosa
TCCAAAAGAAATATATCCTTTTATTTTTGGTCTACATGCCAAAACACCATTCATTATTACAGTGCATTATTATTGCATTCACTGCAATAATAAGGGAAGTGAGGGTTAAAGCCTTTGTTAAAGGCAATATTTTCTTGAAAGACTAAAACTATGAGACTGAAAGCGAGATTTTGTTTGGTAAAGTGCAAATGAAAGCAATTCTGTGTTGATATAATGTTGGTTTAAAAGTCTAACTGTAATGTTTGTTTGTTTGTGTGTGAGTGTGTGTGTGTGGGGGGGTGTGGGTGTGTGTGTGTGTGTGCGCGTGTGCATGTGCGTGCGAGCGTTTGTGTGTGAAGGTGGGGAGTTAACTGTGAGATAACTGAATTATCTCACAATTCAGTCCAATTAATTTCTCTTATCATATTTTTTGTATAATCTTCCAGCAGCTATTTTTTTATGAATTCAAACTGACATGGGAACAGATTTGTGTCAGTTCCTTCCTTTCTTCTTTTTGTCAAAGCAAACAGTTTTTTTTTTTCTTCAGCAGGTGACATGTTGGAAACTGTGGCATCTCTTCTTCCTGCAGCCAAACCTGAGCCGTAAACTCCTTCGCCTGCAGGTTTGGAGCATCATCTCAGGAGCTGCAGTCCTCCTCTGTGAACCAGAGTCTGGGTTGGTTATTGGTCAGACAGGCTTTTAGTGTAGTATCAATGTGGTTGATCATTAGTAATATGCAGGATCACCTTATACTTATTAGCTATAATGATGCAGAGAGTGTTTCCCTTAAGCTAAAAAGTAGCAGAACTTCGTTGAAGCACAGCGGGAGAATAAAAACTAACTAGACACATTAAATTCCTGAAGAAATTTAACTGGGGCCTGCCCGACGTGTGCACGTCCTGCATGCATTATGGAAAGAATACATATTTCCTGTGACTATCCATATTTTGTTTACATAAATGTATTATTTCTCAGAATTTTTGAGTGTGAATTAAAATCCTCAGTATGAAGGTTGAAATTTTTCTAGAAAAAAACAATTATCCAACGTTTTTATTTATTTTTTATTTCGCTCTGTGAGTGAGAACCACATGTGCAAAGCGTATAGTCGTCACTCTCGGACTGAATTTCACTGTGCATGAGGTTCATCCATTGCACTGTAGTGGTGAACCAGGTCAGCCATAGCACTATGGTGATGGACTTGACATAAGCTTCAGCTATTGCACGCTGGTGGTGGACCATGTCAAGCCCGTCCTGGTTCTTACCAAGGGCAAGTCTGGCTGTGTAAGCTTGCTGGCTTGTACGGACGTGTTACTTGTTAAGCGTCAAAACGCCGGGTCCAAATCGATGTGCACATGTCAGAAAGGCCCCAGTTAAATTTCTCCAGGAATTTAATATGTCTAGTTCTTCCATTACCGTTAATGTGGCTCGTTCCGATGTGTACCCACCCACAAAAATGGTATCAAAACGTGGAGATTGATCCTGGCATTGGAGAGGATGGAGGGATGGAGGGATGGACGGACAGTTCCAATCATTAAATAATAATGTCCGCACAGACTTTCTTTAGTTTGGCCATCACCATAATTTTCTGTTTTAATCTAATGAACTGTACATTAACTCATTAATTAACAACTTGCATCTTTACCTGTACTGAACATTGTATTTCTTTCTATGATACACTCTTTAAATTGGATGCATAGGTTTTCTCCAGGCGCTCTGGTTTTTCCATCCATCCATCCATCCATCCATCAACACATTTTCTGGTAGCAAAGTGCCACAAAGTAAACATCTGACTTTTACTTTTGCAAAATTTACCAACTGTAAATTTCTTGTGTCTACACAGATAAGCAGTATTTCAAAAGAGCTTATGTTTTACAAACAATAATTAATTTGATGTTGAGATTACTGCTTTTTTCTGGTGACGAACTGCTGACAAAATAGTAGTATAAATCAGATTTTTGCTTTTGTGTTGAATGTCTGTTTTATAATATATTTACCTCCAATGACAAAGAAAGAAAAACTTTCACTTTTCAGAAAAACATAACTGCACAATTCTTGTTGAGTAGTACTTATTGCAAGTTAAGTAGTATTTTAATAGAGCAGAATAAATCATGTTTTTTGAACAAAATTAGCATCTTGGCTAATTTTAGCTTATACACTAATTTTAAGATATTGAATGGAGTAAGTCCATGTTACTCAACATGCTTGTGACTCTCCACATGCTATTGAGTACATTGTAGTTTACTTTAGCATTGATGCTAATTTTTAACATCAGAACGCTGGGTTCAACCGACAGGCACACTTTGGCAGGCCCCGATTAAATTTATTCAGAAATGTTCTAGTTAATGACTGCAGCTGCAAGTGTGTGTGTGGGAGAGATAGAAAGAGCTGAGCCTCCATTGACTTCTATGGGATTTTGTTGTTTTTCGCAATTTATGTCGTCATTTTAACTCAAAATGCTACTAAAAAGAATAGAGCACTTCAAGAGAGTAAGCTGCACGTTTTGATACCACCTTTGTAGGGGTGTATGCAGCAGTTAGGGCTGCATTAAAGGTGATGCAAGAAGAATAAATAAAATAATAATAATAATAATAATAATAATAATAATAATGATAAAGAAATACCTTATTGGGTGTAGAACATAGGTTCCTGCCATGCATTGCATAGGCAGGCCCCAAAAAGAGATGAAAAAGAAGAGGTCCACCAAAAACATTCCATTAAGGGTTCAGCAGCAGACATAGTCAAGGCCTCTCTGCTGGAATGTTAATTGTTTTATTACAGTAATGTTTTATTAATGCAACTTTTTGTTCTTGTGTGACTTCTCTCGCCTGCAGCTGCTGTGTCATTACACAGATTACAGGCAGGCTTATCACCGGCTACCATAGTGTTGTATGATGTTTCCTTCATGAACCGTGCACCTCAGCTGCCCTTCGCTCCGCTGGAGTTTAATAACCCAGATAAATTACAGTCCGTCTGCAGCTCTGTCCCCTCCGGAGACACCTTAATGACTCACATGTCAGCTTTTTTTTACTGGGGACCTTGAAAACCAGACTTTTTTCTTTCAAAACTGGCAAATTTAAACTCCTGGCGGGCAACAAAAAACATTAAGCTAAAAATGCAAAACTTAGTTTATTTGCATTATTAATTGTTTGTTTGTTTGTTTTACCTGTTGATAATAAACATTTTTATAAAATCTATAAATCTGTAAAGATCCCAAACATAAGTAAGGTTTCAGACCTTATCAAAAGAAAAACATTTACCTTTTTCTGACTTTTGGTCGGGCAGCTCATCAAAATCATTTCAAGGGCTAGAAATGGCCCCGCGCCACACCTTGGACACCACTGATCTAAGCAGGAGGGCAATTTATTATCAGGCATAGTTTATAATAAATAAATGACCATCATTTTATGAAAGTGACAAAATGTCTCCGTTGTTGTAACAGATGTTGAAAGCCTGCTGCTAGATGGAATAACGTGACGGCTCCTGTAAATGAAAACTCATACTGTTTCGTTTGCAAGGTTTTCTGGCACTTTCTCATGTCTCTGGTTTAAAATCTGTCAACCATTAACAACAAATAATAACAAACTGCAGAAAAAATTTTAATCCGGTACAAGGCGCCTGTTGTGAAAGAAGTCGGTGTGCGGCGAAGCGGGGAGAGGAGCACGGTCCATTCGTAAGGGTTTCGCACAGGTTGAGCAACGAGGGGACCAGCCCGGGTCCCGGATGGGCCCCACACTTCCTGTAAGAGTGCCCGTAGCACCAGAGACCACGCGATGTAAAGCATTCTGAGGCGTCACAGGTGAAATAGCAGCACAAAGTAGGGAATTTTGTGTAGCGGAAGGAAAAAGACATGCGGATTTGCCTTCAGCTTCTTTATTTTGACTATAGGTGTACGATACTGAGTATTTTGGTATAAATCCCTTACCAGTATCCCCAATACTGATATTTTTCATTCAAGTTTGATTTATCATCAAACTTTTGTGGTTCTTCCTTTAAAATGTTTTGTTTAAAACGTAGGCCAGAATTCATAAGTATCAACAAATTAACATGATAAACAGAAACAATAGAAAAACAAAAAACATATTTGTGTGCATCTTTTCCTGCATAAACAAAGAACAAAATATATATATATATATATCTTATTTTAGAACAAAATCAAAACTGAATCTTCTTTTTGAGTTCGAGTTGAAAAACTAATGTGTCAAAAATAAAAATGAATTTTATGGGAAAATTGAAATCCAGGAATTAAACACGTCAGAGGCTGCAGAAGAACTTGACAGTGTGACCCCCTGAATGCATAACCAGAACTTTATTGAAGTTTTGGAATGGTCTAGTCAAAGTCCGGAATAAATTGCAACTCTGAATCTGTAGCAAGACTTAAAAGCAGAGGTTAACCAATGTTCTCCATCCAGTGTAAATGCGCTTGTAACATACAGAAAAGCACATAGTAATGCAATAATTTCAGAACTATAAAACTAAATTGTAAATTATTGTGAATAAATTATGTTTTTGAAAAACACCGAGTTAGACTCAACACCTCGCAATCTACTTTGTGAAATACACGAGTGCTACAGAAACACCTTAGTAGTAAATAACCAAACCAGATTTTTTTTTTTTATTTAATAATCTCTCATCAAAACTACTGCTATGAAATTAGAGTCGCAAAATCTCTACTATTGTTACATTTTAGATGTACGGAATGTATTTCTCTTAAATTACTTCAGACTTAAAGAATCATATTTGTGTGTCAGAACACCAGTTTGTCATAATCAGGAGTTTAAAAACTCAGATTTTGGATTAAAGTTGTGATTATTTTTAAAAGCCACTATATTACGTAAACCAACAAATACATGTGTTTCAGTGACACTAATTTTGACTCTCAAATTGAGGGTAAAATAAAACCCAGTCACGGTTTTAGATTACCAGATAAGAGAGTAAATTATTATTATTATTATAACAATCAGCAATGATGACAGTTCAGTCTGACAAATATGTGTTCAGGCTGGTCTGTTGAAACTGCTGAAGGACGGTTATGTGTGGGAATGACTGTAGCCGTGTGTTTGTTTGACTTTTGAAGGTGTGGTGAATAATTTTTAAAGCATTCCTTGTTCAGCGACTTGGAAAGTTATGAAACTTAAATGGTTATATTTGAGTAAGGTTAGTAGACAAGATACTAAAGGACTAAATCAACTCATGTCCTGGTGAGATTTTACTCTTTTATAAAAAAAATTCCCCTCTCACCCTCCGTGGGGGGTCTCTTTCATCCTCTGAGCTCGGGTCCTCTACCAGAGGCCTGGGAGCTTGAGGGTTCTGCGCAGTATCTTGGCTGTGCCTAGAACTGCACATTTCTGGACTGAGAGTTCTGTTGTTTTTCTTGGGATAATTTTGGGCCACTGCTCCAGTTTGGGGGTGACTGCCCCGAGGGCCCCGATGACCACAGGCACCACTGTGGTCTTCACCTTCCAGGCCTTCTCCAGTTCCTCTCTGAGGCCCTGGTATTTCTCCAGTTTCTC
>NW_006800146.1:867928-915889 GCF_000485575.1 Poecilia formosa
GAGAAACTGGAGAAATACCAGGGCCTCAGAGAGGAACTGGAGAAGGCCTGGAAGGTGAAGACCACAGTGGTGCCTGTGGTCATCGGGGCCCTCGGGGCAGTCACCCCCATACTGGAGTAGTGGCTAAAACAGATCCCAGGAACAACATCAGACATCTCAGTCCAGAAATGTGCAGCCAAGATACTGCGCAGAACCAATCAATTTACAGCCGAGTTGAGCTGTACATCTTGTCTTCTGGTTAAGGATTGGTGTCCAGCTGTCAGAACCGGTGCAGGCCCAGAATGTGCCATCCAGTGTGTCCTCTGATCTCTGACCTCTGGGGACCCATCGTTCTTTGGCCCACTCAGTGCAAGAACCGGAACGTTTGGAAACAGGCCAGACTGTGCGTGCGTGAGCTGGAGGAAAGCAGTGGTCCGGTACCGTTCCGCAGACTGATCCGGACCTTACCCCCGATCTGAACCTGCCGACCGCTCCTCACCTCAGACAACGTTCTGAAAGAGAGAAGAGGTTTATATTCAGGGAAACTTGCTTTCCATCATTCAAAGCTTCTTTTTTTGTGTCACAGATAACATTTTGGTTCAGGACAAATAAATATAAAGTGTTTGTCCTTTGACACTGTCCTGGAAGATGAAAGAGAATGATCTGAGGTAAAGAAAACTGTGTCTAAGGCCTAGACAAAGCACATAACTGCAATTAACTAACTGATGTTCAGTGACAAAAAAGATAAATTATTTTCTGATTTTATACTGAAGAATGCAAAAACTCTATTAATAAAATGGAAAAGCTAAAATAAAACTGAGCTTCCTTCCGTCCTTGACACAACTCACAGTCGCTGCCTGTCCAGAGCTCAGTCGATTATAAAAGACCCCTCAGCATGGTCTGTTCTCCCTGCTGCCCTCTGGGAAAAGGTTCAGCAGCTTCAAATGCAAAACAACCAGATTCCACAACAGCTTCATCCCTCATGCCATAAGGATACTAAACTCCCATTAGTTCAATCTTTTATTATATACACTTACATTGATCCTTTAATTATTTATTTATTTATTTATTATTGGAGCCTTGCAACAAAATTTCTTTTAATTTGTACATTTATAAATATACAGTTGAATGACAGTAAAATCTGTCTATGTCTAAAAGAAAATAATTTCTTAATAACGTAGCACATAAAAGCTGTATTAATTCCTATTGCAACATAACAGACCCACAAGATGTGAGGTTTTCACTTTATGGTCCTTGAAAAACTCAAGACTAAAGATCTTAAGTCACAAAAGTAATTTCACTGTCAGTTTTTCCTGGAGTTCAATGTGAAACAATCACTTTCAGCTGAAGTTTCATGTGCATGGCTAAATCAGTGTCGCGTGGCTGTATTCTGACTTGAACAATGTGTATGTCCTCCTGAAGATTACCTTGGTGATATTCATGGGCTGTTGTTTTGATGAGTCAAAGAGTTTATATTTTTCCCCAGATATTGTGTGAAAAACATGTCTCCTATTTAACAAGGCTAGTTGAGGTATACATACAACTTCAATCTACCTCTACAATACTTATCCAATACAGAGGTATCTACTATCAGCCTGTCTACCTACCAACCATCTTCTACTTTTCATGGAGGCAGCAGCCTAAGCACAGCTCCCCTGACTTCCCTTCCTCTCCCCAGCCACTTGGACCAGATCCTCTTGGTGAATCCCAAGGCGTTCCCAGGCCAGCCCAGAACCATCCCCCCATCCACCTCTACTGGCTATTCTTGACATGAAGACTCTGATTCCCTTCCAGGTGGCTGAGTGTCTCACACTACCTCTAAGGGAGACTCAGACAACCCAGCAGAGGAAACTCATTTTGGTTTTATTATTATTTGTTTTGTTTATCCGAATCTGATGTGAATGAATGATATGCATTTAATCATGACAGAGTCTGAAGAATAAAAAAAGACAGACATAGAGAGACGAGTAAATGTTGCGACTCTTTGAAGTATTTTCATCTTAAATCATATATAAAAAAATCTATCTTTAAACAGGCATTAAGCATACTTTCCAGTAAGCCCATATGTCTGTATTAAAAATATTTTTGCATTAGTATGATGTAATAGTCTAATTCTTAATACTGTGTTTTCATTAACTGTAAGCAGAAAATCTTCATAATTAACAGAATATAAAGGCTTCAAACCATCCTCCTGTTACTAAGCCAATGTTGGTGTTTGATTTAGTGAACATGATTAACTGAGATCAATGAACTTTTCAAGAATATTCTCATTTATTGAATGTAACTGCTGCACTGTAGCCAAATCAATTTTAAACGTTTCCATAGCTTTCCGTTTCTACCTACTTACCAGTTATCAAAGAGGAGTCTGTGCAGAGTGCAAGACTGATAAAACTCAAAGCTAATAAATCTGATAGCGCTAATAGAGCTAATAAAGCTAATAGAGCTAATATAGCTAGTAAAGTTAGCAATCTACAACATGGCACATCCTTGAAACCTAACTCTGTAGACCACACCCCATTTCTTCAGCCATCCATCATGCTAACACCTCGTAACCCCCTGGACAGCTATAGCGTTTAAATCCATCAGAGTTCAGGCTGATTTCATCAGTTTCAGTTTCTCTTTGTCAGGTGAAGCAGCAGCTTTGGTCTCAATCAGTGCAGCAAGATTTCTTCACCACACCCACAAATCAGAGAGAGACAGTTGACAAGCCGCGCTCAGCTTAACCCATAGATGATACATCCGCAGATAAAGAAGAAGAGGAAAGTGACGAAGATGCTGGCATCCTTCACTCCTCCCAGTTCATAAACATGACCTATGGATGATCCTATGCTGGGATAGCTGAGTGTGGAACTGAGAGGTGTTGCACGTTGCGGCGTGGCACAGCAACAGAGTCAACATAATCCGTGACATAGGGTGTGTACTTATGCGCGTGTTTCCTTGTTGGACTTGAAAGTCTCCGAGTCGTGTTTGCTCAAAAGGTCGCGCAAGGTGTGTGTGTGTGTGTGTGTGTATGTGTAGTCAGGGATTGAGCATTTTCCTCTTCTTTTCTTTGGCTAAATCACGTCAGATCACAGCAGCTTTGAGGTTTCGCTGTTTGTCATGGCTCGGCAAACTCGGCTCTGTCTCACTGCTGTTTGGTTATGTCTTAAGGTCTCTAATGCGTGGCACTTTTTTTAATAGTATCGTGGGCAGTGAAAAAGTAGCTGATAAAGTTCCAAGGAGGAAGGTTTTTTTTCATTTCACAAATGTAATTCAGAGTTTTATAATCGGGGCAGCTTCAATGATTACATTGTGTGCTCCGCTTAAACAGCAAGAGACTGGTACTCCAAACATTTGAGCTCAGTCTACTGTATGTTAAAAACATTTCTCCAGATAAACAGAAGCAAAACTGAAGGTATTATCTTTGGAACAAAAGAAGAACGTTCTAGAATCAGCATGAAGTTCAGTTATTACAGCCAGAAACTAGAGATCAGGCCTGAAATCTGGGTGAAGTGATGTACTCTGACCTGAACCTTCAGAGTCACATAAAGACAGTTACATAGTTGGCCTTCTATCACCTGAAAAACATTCCCAGGATTAAAGGACTAAAGTCTCAGCGAGATCTAGAGAAACTCATCCATTCATTTATCTTTAGTCGTGTTGATTATTACAAGAGTGTCTTCACAGGTTTGCCCAAAAAAGATCAATCCTCCAGCTGTAGCTGATCCAGAACGCTGCTGCTGACGTTCTCACTAAAACCAGAAAAATAGAAAACATCACCTCAGATCTAAAGTCCTTTCACTGACTCCCTGTAGCTCAGAGAATAGACTTTAAAATACTGTTGTTAGTCTATAAATCATTTAAGGACTTAGCAAGATAATACATTAAAGATCTGGTGTTGTTCAATCAGCCTTCCAGATCACTCAGGTTTTGTGGCTATTCTGCAACCCCGAACCAGAACCAAACACGGAGAAGCAGCATTCAGCTTCTATGCACCACAAATCTGGAACAAACTTCCAGAAACCTGTAAAACTGCTGAAACACTGAGTTTCTTTAAATCAAGATTGAAACCCACTTGTTCAGAGTAGCCTTTGCTTGGTGACAAGTGGAACATTAATCAAAACAGTTAATGATGGCATTTGACAAAATGTAATGTTTATTGCCATTCCATAATTGGTTGCTGTCTTGGGTTTTTATGTTGTAAAGCACTTTGCCTTGTTGTTTAAATATTCTATGCAAATAAACTTGTCAGAATCAACTGCAGTTATTAATGCAAATTCCTTCGTCATTCGTAAATTTATGTGGAAGTGAAATATTTTCTTTTGCTTCTGACCAATCACCACAATGCTGCTCTGTTGTTGTTGCTTATTTCACATTCTTTTCTGGTTAGTTAATGCTGGTTATAAACCCAATCTAATTCAATTTCTGCCCACAAGTTTTGCTCGCTGTTGATTTCCACATATTTAAAAAAAATCTCTATTGCCAAAATAGCAAGAAGAGTCAAAAATAGAGCTTAAAAAAATTTGCAACTTTTTGAAAAAGATGCCACGAAATCAGTTATTTTAGGCCGGAACAATAACAAAAAAAACATCACAACATCCCAGAGGGACCATTAAGAGGAAGGCAGTAACTCTGGAGATCCAGAACTCAGGTGGGCGTCCGATGTTGTACTGATCCGATACACTTTGGGTGAAACTTAGACAGGACCAACATACAGATGGTAACAGAATCAGCCATAGAGTCCACTATGTTGTCATTCATTTGCATTTCCTTTTCCATTTATATTGTTTGGTCAAATTATCGACAATGAAAAGTTTGCTTCACTTCACCTTCTGCATTTAAGCCTCCAGCAGGACGCTAAACTAGCGGTTCCCAGTTTTTTTCAGGTGAAGCGAACATGTGCTAGTGTTGCTGCTGATGCTGCCGTCATCCTCCAAGCTGCTGCTGCTTCTCTCCTCCTGGTTCCAGGTCAATATTGACTCAGGACTCAAAGCAACAGCCACTTTGTCAGGTACATGGAGGGGGTGTTGGGGGGGCTGAATGGCTATCTCCATAGAGTCAGGTGAAAACACAACAAGACCGGTCATCGTAGGACCCAAAGTTAGCTGACTTCAAGACAAGAAAAGCAGTAACAGTCCACTGACATCTCTACGCTCTACATCCACACAGTGCTTAACATTCACAACTCTTGAACTTTTCCACATTTGATTACATGCTAACTGATGAAACTTGCCCTCCACATGGCTGATGAAAGCAGAGCTGCTCAAGCGCACCGACTCACAAACGACGAGCCAACAGTTTTCATCAGATACCTCCAGCATCCTTCCTGCTATAGCCAAATATTTTGTGCAAAGTATGAAGACGTTCCGTCTACATCAAACTTTCACATATAAAACCGTATTTGTCCACAAGTTAGCCATTAGTGACTGTTAGATTCGTTGACTCTGGACACATTTGCATGACTGGGACCAGCTTGTGAGGTCCAGTTCCATGCCAGTGCTTCATTTTGCATAGTACTGAGCTGTGGGCATTAAAACATAGGAGCTCTTTTGTGCTGACAGCAGAAGGTTAGCTGTAATCTGGTTGAACCCACTGCTGTCACCTAGTGAAGAACCAGGAAAACAGCTCCAAATATGTTCTGCAGAACATGGTTCACTATGACGGCATATTAGAGTAAAAAAAAAAAGAGTACATTTCCACCAAAAATTATTAAAATTTTGAGATTTCATCTTTTCTTACATTTTCAAACTTACATTTCCAACTTCAGAAGTAAAAAAAATCTTGCTTTTGAAACTCAGAAATGTTTTTTTTTTCAAGAAAATTTCTGATTATTTGAAATTTATTCTTAGTTTTTTTCTATTTACAACAGCCCTCTCTTTATTCTGCATTCACCTTCCTCATTCCTTCTATTGTTCATCTCAGATTGATTTTTCTGTCTACAAACGAGAATTTTATTGCGATATCCTCACCGTGTGTAACTACAACAAACAATAATAAAGAAAGCAGTGCACATTGTGGCACAGCCTCGCCTCTGACCTTTTTTGCCATTCCTTGATCAGACAAACTGTGCCAGCTCCGTCCAAGGCGTGTCAGGGTGTCATAAATCTCCAGAGGAAACGAACAAGAAGGAATCGGATCCAAGCCGTTAGCTTGCGCCGTCAAACACACACCTACGAGGAAGAGTTTGTGGCCAACAATGGTGTGATAAGACATCTCTTTACCCAGCAGAGCATTAGAAATGAGGCAGGAATGCAAACATTATCAGATGTTTGCTCTGCTCTCGTTAACGTCTGCATGAGAGTGTTCTGCTGAGCCTTTTCTGTGCAGTGTGCTGTAGTTTATGCACCAATGTTAATTCAGCACAGTTTTGGAATTTGTTTGCACTAACACTTCACTTGCAGTGTCTTGCAAAATTCCCCCTTTCTTGTCATTGCGTTGTAATGCTCTTTTTGCTGGTCTAGGCTCCAAACAGATTGTCAAGATTCACATTTGAAAGGTATTTAGAATTCAAGAGAGGGACGTCTTCCCACATCTTGTAAATAAGTTGATGTTGCCCCAGTTTCATAATTTCTATGCTGACTTCCAGTGGATTTTACAATTAGTTTTAAAGATTGGCAATTATGTAAAATAGACTTTTTGAGCTTTACATCATGTTAATGTTATTCCCTCATCAAAAAAAATAATTGGAGGGTTGCTTTGATTCTTTCATGTATGTTTGAGAAATCCTTTAAACTCTCGTGGGAAAAATTCAGGGGCTTACTCTCACAAAGCTCCGCCCATTTCCTCAAAGCCCCACATATTTTCACAAAGTCCCACCCAGGAGTTGCAAACTGTAGTCGAGCTTCCGCCTCACAGAGAACCCTCTCCATCTGACTCCACCCACTCAGCTCCTCCACACTAGTGACAGCAGCAATTAGCAAACATTTGGTGGAACTGGGCATATCGTTTTCAGAGCGGTTGTAAACAGCATAATGAGAAGCACTGATGACATACTGGTGGAAGAGTTTTTTAAAGAGACAGACATCAGTTTTAAGGCATCAAATTGCTAGATCAAATTTCTTTTAAGTTAATTTTGATATATAGAGCATTGTTATAACTGAATGTAACATAGCTACTTGATTGTGCTATAAAATGGCACTACGTGCCTGGATAATACGTAATCCTGGATAATACGTAATACTGCCCCTTTAAAGCTTTTGTTCTCACCTATGGGGCCCCTGAACGGCCCGGCTCCTAATTATGTGGACAAATTTTTACTAAACACTTGTTTAGAATCTCCTGGTTGTTCCAAGTATTTGGCTAAAATCTAAGGCAGACAGGACCTTTCAGTCTGTGTCTACTAAACTGTGGAACATTTTGTTCTAGCAGGTTCTTTTTTCAGACTCCTGGTGAATTTTCTTTAAAAAAAAAAAAGTTTTGTTCTCCCAACCTTTTATGTCAGGATTTTATTGTGCTTTTATGCTTGCGTTCATGTTACGTAATCTTTACTGTGATTCATGTCTGTGAAAGGCGCTTCATAAATAAACTTCACTGACTAAACCTTTTCTCAACGTTCTCCCTTGCCTGTCTGCTCTCTTCATGGCGCTGTTTGTTCATTAACACTTTATTTACTTTATACTTTATTGATCCCTGAGGGGAAATTGCTTATTTGTTGACAATCTACTCCATTGAAAGTGTTAAACTATTAGCAAGTACAAATATGACTGTCAGTAATATAACATTTATAAAAATATACAAGTGTATATTCCTATACAAGTAATTTAAATAGGCCTAAATATATCATAACATAAAAAAAAATGTTGGCCTTCACAGAAAAGCTGGCTTTACTACTCAAGTGGATTCAGTGCAATAATTAGGAGATTTCTGCAGTGGTTTGTGTTTAGAGGTTTCAAGAAAAGCGAACAAAAACCAAATGCCTGCCATACTTTCCAGATTTAGTTTTAAATCTTTTTCACAACTGTTTGTCATTTTTCTTAACCTTTATGTTTCTGCTTCATTTTGTCAAAATATTCAAAAGGCAATTAATATTTTTGGCAAGGCACTAACTTTTCTCCTTCATGATTTAAACAACATATATACATATCACAAACTCACTCAGCAGAAAAAAATAAATAAAACACAAACATAGGTGGGTCCGATAACTCCACGCATGGATGTCCTGTGTCTGTGTTTTTCTTTCTTTTCTTTTTTTATTTTGTTTTGTTTGTTTTCTTCCCTTGTCCGCTCATTCACGTGGTTTAAAAGTAATTACCTGCTCGGCTTCCTCTGCAATTAAACGGCGGGTTCACAGCTCCCTGATTAATGCAGGGCCACGCTCAGCCGCCGTTAGCGGCCATGCAGGGCGGAATATTCTGGCCGAAACCGGGAAGGACAAACATACCTCTGCTGTAGCTCGTGTAACACAGAATTACACATTTGAACAACAAAAAAAAAAAAGTCAGAGCATTTTTTTTTTTTAGCAATATATACAGTTTAAACCAGATATGTAACATTAACCTGTTTTTTTATGTTAGACATTAAAATGGTCCAATTTTTTATCCCTTAGGGTCAGCTAGGATCAATTGTCTACATTTGCTAAATAAATAATCTATTAGAACAACAGTGTGTATCAGTGTGAGGAGTAGATTTATGGAATAATGACGAGTTTTAAAAAGTACAAATATAAACCAGCTTAAAAAAAGTGTTTAAAAAGGAGTTTAAATGGGAAATATGTTGTATAAGATGAGTGTTTTAAAGACAAAAATGCTATTGGCGATATTAAAAATGTATAAATAATTGTACATTTAAGGATGAGAATGTGACATTTAAGTGTCATGTAATGCGGAAATAATTGAAGTTTATCTGGTGTCTGGAGATTTAAATGTTTATAAGTTGATGAGTATGAGAGGGGCAGGAAATCATAAGATCTTGTATTTCCTACCTGCTCCTTTTCAAACTAATAATGTAAAATTGCATGTCAATTGGGCAGGATAATTTGTTTTAATTCTTTTTTTTTTTCTTTTTTTTGTATTTTTATCTTTTGTCTGTTCAAAATAAATACCAGAAAAATAAAAAGACATTTTTGACAACTTTCTTCCAGGTTAAGAATGTTCACGGGCCCAACCGTGAAGTACGGCAGTGGCAGCATCATGTTGTGTCTTCAAAATGCAGACACCACATTTTGGTGTACTTCACAGATTCCATCATGAGGAAAAAATCTTATGTGGAAATATTGAAGCAACATCTCAAGACGTCAACCAGGAAATTAAAGTTTTATTCTTCTACCTAAACAATCTAAATTAGAAGAAATTCAAAATAAATGCCTTATTTTGACATTCAGCACACAGAATGATTTTATCCGACACAAAACAGGAAATGTTTACTCTGAATGTCAGGCAGTATCTAGGTAAAGCTTATGTCTTCTTATTTAGTGTATGTAAATATCTGGCTTTCAGTTGTAGAAGCTCTATAAAAAAATCCTCATGTTTGTTGTAAACAGAAAGATTTTTATTCAGGTGATGAAAAAATGAGTTTCATTTTGCTAGATTTCAGAGTTAGTTAGTTTTTGCTACTCAACAATAACCAAAACTTTTATGAAATCTGTATATCACTAAAGATCTAAAACACAGACAATGTTTTGGATCATTGATTGTTTATGAGGATTCAGTTGTTTTCAGTTACTCTGTTTGGGGAGTTTTTCTTTTATTTTATGATGTTTGTACAAAAAATTATGATTGCCAACTTCCAACAAGTCTCTGGAGACGTTATAATAGCTGGATGTGAAAATCACTTGTTTCTGATATCTTTTTGCAGAACTCTCACAAATGATCAAATCACAAATTATTTTAATCTTAAAGCTTTAACTTTAGTTTCCAGTCAAATACCACAGTATTCTCTCTCATTTTTGCACAGATTTTAAATATGCTAAATATTGGGGAACTGTGGAGAACTTGTCATTAGACAGTATCTTACCTGCAGTCACAGACAGTTTGGTACTTTGAACACATGAGGAGCCGTGTGTGTGGCGTTCGCCACTGAAATATGAGGGGTTGGAACAAAGAAACACAACGTTACCCAAACAAACTGTACCCAGATCTTCACTGGTAGTTAACTAGCCTGAGGATATACCACAGAAATCAATATTATCTCCAGCTGTTTGCAATTTGAACAACATCTGCATCAAAGTAAACATCTTGACAGCTTCTTGGCAAGTTTAGGAGCATTAATGAAAGATTTATCTAAATTTATTACATAAAAAAAAACACACACACATTTAAGCGGAGAACGCTTGGAGTAGATGGCCAACAGTCACTCAATAATTCTTTAGTTTCACCAAAAATTAGTTGGATCAAGTTAAACTTTTACTTTGGCTGCACTTGCACAACAGCATGCTCCGCTCTCGTGCATCATATACTCATACAGTGCATTAAAAAAATGTTTGCCCTCTTACAGATGTTGTCTTTTCTTCTGTTTCAGATTACTGTATTATTTTAAAAGCAGGTTAAGTTTGACTGCACACATGCAAAAAAGCCCTTTTGGATAATATTTTCATCTATTAAGGGGGTGAAAAAAATCTATCCAATCTAATTTCACACTATGTATTGTTTGTTACATCACTGTGGAGGACATTTGATACGCTGTCTTTATATGTATCTATGCAAACAAACAATTTGTGGGGTTGAGTGTTTATATCTTACATTCGGTCTCCGGTCTGACGTTCCTTTTCCTCATGTATGAAACACCAAGAAGGCCAAAAATGAGTACTATTTCATGTGTCTTTCATACACAAAGTATTTGAAATCGCAAGCAATTGAGTTTACAATTTAAAGCGCATGCAAATAAACCACATCACTAGCAAATGATTGTTTTCATCCAATCACATTTCTGTTGACCTTAAAATTGCGCAAATTGGAATTAGAAAAATAAATTTGTGGAATGGAATGGAATTTTGAAAAAAAAAATGTTGATATAAAGTTTTGGTGTTGGAGTGAGGTGATTTTTCGGCTGTATAGAAACATTTGTTGCATCATACGAGACATACGAGACACGTGATCAACAACCGGCTGTTACTACTTTTTAGATTTTATATATTAACCATGCTTAGATGAAACTACTTTATCCCTCTATTCTTTTATGAAGTGTCACAGAGATGCTCCATAGACGACGGCGATGTGATTTCTATCAGAGAGTTTTTAGCCACTTGACAGTGTTTGTAGTTGTTTTGAGAAGAATCATAAATTTACACAATTCCTCACCACATCAGAAAAACATTCATGTAGCCTGCGGATACAAAAACTGAACAGTGGAAGTGGAGCAGCTGGGCGATATGTACACATTGCTCTTCATACACATTTCTGCATAAAACACGACCACAAACTTCTGATCAATCACACAACATACCTCACTAAGCTCCAATGTCCAGCGTGTGACTTAGCTCAGCTGTAGCTTGACTCCGCCCATTTTCAGTACTCAAGTTTCATTTTTGCAAACACTGCACACAGGGAAGCTCAATGTCAAGCTCGGTCTTCCCTGACATTCAGTAAAAAGCAAAATGAGTCAAAATGTTGCCTTCAATGAAGATGAGGTCAGTTGAATATCTCTTACCTCCATTTTTTTTCCCCTTTATTGCAGCGCATCACCATATGCGTATGATCCAGTACCAGCTGCGTTACAAAATGGAGGCCAACTGACAGAGGATTCAATTCTTTTTTTTTTATTGATTTTAGAATATTCTACATTCATTGATTTTACATTTCTTGGCACACCCGTAAAAGACTATAATGCATTTGTTCATCCAACCATGCAGATTTCCAGATGTAGTAACATTTATGTTCATATTCAGATGTTTAAGCTTTCAACAAAACTAGCGGCTTTACCATTCATCTCTGCTACACCACTAAACGTCTGAAACTGCGGGGAAAAAAATGTTAAATACTTCAGTTTTACTGAGCAGGATTTCTGTCCTTTAACTGTGTAATCACAAGTGTTTCGCTATTCTGTCACCCTTTAGAGTCACTGAATCTTAGTGGATTCCCTTCAACTTAATTTGAGTGCCTGATTCTACCACAAATGTTCTCTGGATTTTTTAAATTGAGATTAGATATCTTTTTTAAAATCCACAAACAGTAATTAGCAATATTGATAACTGTAAAAGGCTCATGTCTATTACATTTAATAAAGTGTAACAAGTATTACTACAACATAGAGGTTATTCTCGGAGGTACTTTTATAATGTATTACGTCTTTTACAGACTTCGTTGAAAGCATAGTGAAAATCTGTATCAGTCAATAGTGTGCCGTTATAAAGTTGTTTTACTTGTATTTTCACCTCCTTATTACAGATAATAAAACCTTCCACAAGCAAAATCTTTTCTCTCTTCCGACAACAGTCGGACACCCGTAGATTTTTATGCTGGCCATAAACGCAACAGCGACACAAAAGAAAAAAATGTGACAGTAGCAAAATGACCTTTAGTGTCAAGATTATTTTTTCAGTCAGCAATTTATTTGCCTTGTCTGTCAGACGCAGTAGCAGCTTATCTGTCAAGTCTATAAGCTCTTTTTATTTCTTTTTTGTTAACAGTTAATGTGTAACTGGAGTGCGAGGGGAATCAGCACATTTCCTTTTACCTCATATGCAGATCGATGTTGGCTTGGTTTTGCTAAATGGGATCTTTGTCAGGAGTGCGGCGCATCTCATGCAAAGCTGAGCAGAAACGAAGAGCTGAATCTACTGACGGAGTCATATTTTATTAAAATTGCCTTTAGCTTTGGCGGTTTTTTTGTCCCAAAAGGGCCTGAAATTACGAAACCCCTGTGATACAGACGCCCCATCGCTCCTCCGCAGCCACAGCTGTCACATTTTAATGATAAACTCCTATGTTTCCAGGAGTGAATAACCTGTTTTTACTGTAAACATGAACTTTGACGTCTGAGGGCTTCACAGGAGCTCTTCTGAATCCACTGTTCTTGTTTAAGTCAGCTTTTGAACAATTAAAAGTCTGGATCCATGCCACCTAATGTGAAACCAGAGTTATCTATTATTTCATGAGTAAAGAGAATAAACTTCACAGTCAGTTGACCGTAACTTCGGTCTTGTTACCCTGTGATTACTCAAGGTTTTAACAGTTTCCTTCTTCGCCGAGACAGACGATGTGACTGTGTTCTGGTATTTTTAACGCCATGAGAAATCCGGCTGGTTACATTAGAAAAGATATGAAATGCAACTGCTACGAAACCCCTGTGATACAGTCCCACAGTGGTTGAAACACAAAAAGTGTACAGAAGTGATTGCTTGCTTATTTTCTGAAAAGAACTGGGTTAAGATTTAAAAAAAAAAGCTCCCGTCATTTAACGGCTTGATGTGTTTAGAACCATTTACACACATCTACTTACTGCCATGTTGGCAACAAATTGCAATGTTTTCTGTAATTTTTTTTTTAGGAATAACATTTCTGTAAAATATATCATTAAAACATCTGTTCAAAAATTAGTTAAAACTGCAGTTTGTGACTTTTATTAAAAAAAATATCACTGGGGTGTGCTGTGGTGGCGCAGGGGTTAAGCACAGCCCATGAATGGAGGCCTTAGTCCTCGACGCGGCCGTCGCAGGTTTGATTGCTGGCCTAGCGACCTTTGCCGCATGTCTTCCCCCCTCTCTCATTACCAACTTTCCTGTCAATTAACTATCAAATAAAGGCCACTAGAGCCAATAACAATGTATGTATGATATGAGACCAATAATCTGTGAAAAAAAAATCGAGCTCCTCTGCCTTCTCCCACAAACAACCAATCAGAGAGCAAATGCTTTTGCTGAAACTTTTCCTCTCTCTTAATTTTCTCCAGAAGGAAAACAGCCCTATCTGGACTTTCCTTTATTATCTTTTTAAGTTTGTTTTGTTTTGTAAATTATTGCTTGTGTATTGTTTTTAAGTAATAGCTCCAGAAAGATGTTTCATTTGGTCTTCATCTTTACCTCTGACTTGAACTCAGAAACATGGGGACTGAAAGAAGCCATGTTTCTTTGTCTGCAAACTGGTCAAATGAATGCTGTATTATGCAAGTAAGAAATGTGATTGGCTTTGTCGTGTTTTTTGTTTTTAAGGTTAGGAACTGGACCAAAAAGCAGACTTGAACTTGTGGGGGTATTAGGGATGAAGGTTTTGCACCAGGACACGGTCTTATATACTGAGGCAGGGGTAAAAAATGTCATTGGATGCAGGTGAGGAAATTAAGAACACTGGGAACAGTGGTGAAAAATAAACTCAAAGAAGCTGAAGTAAGACTCAAAGAAATTACAAACCAAGGGAGGAAGAACAATATGAATCTTAAAGAAAATAGTCCAATGAATAAACCAAAACCCTTAAGACAAAGAAGAGAAATAAAATCATATGGCAACACCTGTTGAACAGTAATGAATGCACAGGAATGAATTAAATATGTTAAGATCTAATTAAATTAAATTAAAATCACACATTTTCATGTCAAAAGTAATTAAAATCATGGCAGCAACGAATGCAAACAGTTACATGAAATATATTCATATATCAGAGGAGCCATTACTGTTTTATTCAGGCGTTGGAGCGACTAGTGGGAGGATGAAAAACCTTCATCCTCCTACTACTTCCTGTCGTCGTCTTTGTCGTTTTCCCCAGTAGTAACATCCAGTTGATTACATGACTCACATGATGTGAAAAAAGTGTCTCCATTGCAGGTTTACAAAATACATCTATTTCTATATGGTCATAAAAACCGCCTCATCCTCATTTAAAAAACTTTAGCAAAAAACTTGAGTTTTTTTTTAAATTGCTGTGTTTCCATTAATCAAATTTGT
Organism: Poecilia formosa; assembly: GCF_000485575.1. Lineage (NCBI taxonomy): Eukaryota > Metazoa > Chordata > Actinopteri > Cyprinodontiformes > Poeciliidae > Poecilia > Poecilia formosa. The sequence continues at coordinate 882,699 of NW_006800146.1, forward strand.
TGTTGTAATTTCAATTTGGGTAATTTTACGGTTAATGCAAACACAGCTGGTAAGGCAGTAGATTTTCTAAGTGTGTAAAACATTTAACAACAATGTGTCATCTCAGAATGGGTAACTAAAGCTGTAAATAAGACACTGATGATGCACTTATTTCAATTTTGGTTTAAAACCACTAATAGCTGTAGAGAACTGACTAGTCACTGTAATTTTTATTAATTACAGTGAGCAGCGTTACTGATGAGACATTAAAGTGATGTTTGAACATTTTGTGGTTGGGAAACCTGACGGATGTGTTCTCAGTCACCAAAATTTAAAACGATGATCGTTACCAGGATTTTTCAAGATTTCCCAGACGGTAGAGTAAATCTAAAACGATCTGCAGTAAGAAAAAAAAAATGTTCCAAGTCTCCTCCTCTCCTTTCCCTCCTCTCCCTCTCTCCCCACCTGTGGTGGACTCTGGCCGGCTGTCTCCACGCTCCTCTGCTCATCCCTAAAATTAATTCATCCGCACATCTCTGTCCCAAGAACACCACATTAACCCTGACCACAGGAGGCATCCTGATGGAAAAAATGTCCCTCTCTGAAACATCAGGTTGACCTTTCCACCTCATAATCTCTATTTTCCTCTCCGCCCCCCCATCCCTAGATGTCAAGTCCCCTCCCAGGTTTTACTCCATCTCTTAAAACCTTAAAACTCAAAAAAACTTGCAAAAGTTATTGCTGTGCTGCTATAAGTTGGTCATATCCCACCATAAACATCGGAGCTGTCGCTATGCGGTTGTGGTCAGGACGTGTTTTTAAAGGGACACGCCACATTGGCTGCTTTCTGGAGGACAGAGGAAGTGTAATTGGGGACCGTTAGTGGTTGCCCTCGGCTGGTCAAGCAGGGACGGTTTGCAGATTGAGGCATGGTGACTGAACAGTCCCACACCTGGATCAGCGTCCCCTACCTGTCTGACTTCCTCACCACCTCAACCTCCCTGACCTTCATCACCCAACCTCTGCGGGACATTGCTGGACCCCCCACCCTGTTTCATTGCTCCTCTCACCAACACACACACACACACACACACACACACACACACACACACACACACACACACACACACACACGTTTGTGTTGCTATCTTTGTGGGGACATTCCATTGACTTCCATTCATTTCTACAGCCTAAACCTTACCTTTACCCTTTTCCGAACCATCACATACCTAACCCTAACCCTAACCAAAACTCAATTCATACCTTAGCCCTAACTCTGACCCCTGACCCAAAAACAGGGTTTCCCCTCGTGGGGACCAGGCTCCAGTCCCCACGAGGAGCGATTGGTCCCCACAATGTAGTATATGTCAGGAAAATCGTCCCCACAAGGTATTACAAACAAACGCACACACACACACACACACACACACACACACACACACACACACACAGACTACCTCCACCGCCATCTTTGGTTTCTACATTGTCCACAAACCTTGAGTCAGGGCCAATGCGACTGCAATCACATAAAAAAGTCTCTTTTATAACAGCTTTAAAACTCTGTCAGAACAATCTAAAGCCCATCACTTGACTCGCTGACCTGTGCCTCCTTGTTGCCAGCCAGAATTTGCTCCGATTCACCTTCAATTAAAGCTGCCTTATCACCAGCTCAGGATACTTTATAACAACTTTAACCCTCCTGGGTCTCTGAACATTATTTTATTATTATTATATTTTTAGTGTAGTATCGGCTGTGTTGATTCAAATGGAGTAAATGAGCCAGGCTGTGTAATTTGGCTGTGTTCCTTCAACGTTTTCTGTGCCACTGGTTGTCATTTAAAAAGCCAATTTACATAATCATTGAGATCTGAATTTAAATCTTTTTTTATTATTATTGTTATTTGTGGTTAAAGTCCCTCTAAAATTAACTTTTTACTGTTATAGTGGAAAGTAAAAAAATGTTTTTTGGGGGTTTTTTTTAACACAAAGCATCTGATCTATCAATCTGCATATATGTGATGGAGAATTTAAAGTTTTTAATGTTTTAATGACTGCACAAACACACCCCCATAAATTGGGGCAAACATAAAAAAAATTCTGAGAATTACTGCTGTTACTTTTTTGAAAAACCCTAGCTTGGGTTTTGTGTTTTATTTTTTCTTTCTAAAACATGTGAGCTTCGTTTCAACTACAAAATCTGCACAAATCCTTGTCTATGTTCTGCTAATGTCGAAAAAAAACACAATTTCACAATTGCGGTGATTCTATTAAATAAGAAATTAAATTAAATCATGTAAATAGGCTTGTTCACGCAATGAATAATTTAAAAATTATAGCGGTTATCTGAGATACATTCATAACCCACTAGCGCTCATTATCTATCGTACAGAGACGTCAGCGTCTTATTCAGGCATTGGAGCGCCAAACACTCGTTTTCAGGAAGAAAAAAAACATCACCCTCCTACTACTTCCCGTCGTCTTCTTCGTCCTTTTCGCTGGTAGTAATATCTGGCTGTTTATCCTGTGATTTTGAGTGATGCGAAAAAAAGCGTTTAGATACGACTGAAAAAAACACACACACACAAACACGCGCGCGCGCACACACACACGAAATGTCTTTTGTTCTGAGCTTTCATCAAAAACCAGAAGTGGTGGATCTAGAACCACCACTGAACAAGACATGAGTTAAACTGAGAAATCCAAATCAACTATGTCTACATATCTACAAGAAGACAAGTCAAATAAATAGTAAATGAAACTGATAAATCAAAGTTAGCTAAACTTTGATAGCTCCAGCTGAGTTAAGGCAAGATAAAATGGTCTAATGCTGAAATGATGCAAAACTAAGAAAAACAGCATATTTCTCTTTAACGATAGATAGATAGATAGATAGATAGATAGATAGATAGACAGACAGACAGACAGACAGACAGACAGACAGATTTTTGTTAGCCTTTTATCTTGAATGAAGGTCTGTCAAAGTCTAGCTAAAAAAAAAGCACACTAGTTGTTAAACCTATATTTTATTTTAATATTGATAAGTGCCCCTTGTTGTTGGTTTAAAGCTAAGGTTTCATTTTGGAGAGCAGGATGCCTCTGCGGTTTCACAGTCGGTCTCATAAAGAGCTGCTTTGCTTTATTGCCCCGTTGCCCAATGTCACATGCCTTCAGTGCTGGGATATGATCCGAGATAAGGTAACAGAGACTGAGACAAAGCATGCTCCCTCTGCTACCTGTCCAACTAAAACACTCAGAATGTGTTGAAAACTCTGAATTGTGGACAAAAATAACCCTAATCTACTGGGGATTATCATGCACGAGTTTGTGTCGTTACTTTCTCTGCATATTTGGAGACAACGTCCGATTCCTTTTCTTTTTCCTTGGAAGTTATCAAAGTCACTCTGAATCATCAAGGGGCCCCTCACATACGCAGCTTTTATAAATCATATTTTCACGATAAGAAGATTACCTTACCCTTGACAGCAGCGCAAAGCAAAGGCAGTAAAGGAGCGGATTACGAGGTGATGGTCCATAAAGGGTTTGGCTCAGATAAGACTCTCTGTGTGAGGACCAGTGGAAATCTGTTCTTTTTTTTTCTTTTCTCCTGAAGCTCGACATATTTAGGAGAACCTCTGAGTTCATATTCACATTTTATTTTTTATTTTTTATGTTACAAAGTAGGATTTAATCAGAAGCAAACTTCCTTTTCTGCTCACTGCTGTGTCCGAGCAGACAAGGTCATAAAAGTGTTGCGGCCCATGAAAGGCAACCATTTCCGACCTTTGACCTTGCTCCTTAGTCACGCAGGGATGACGGCCAAATCCCTTTCAACCTATGCATTATGTATCCATTTGAAAAAGTATCTTGGATATCAGATTTGTAAATGAAATCATCAAAATCGTGACGTTCCAAAAACAACAACAAAAGAACAAGTGACGGTTCCCGTTTTAAGCTCTTGACTCAACGCCTGCAGCCACAGTGAAATTCCTCCACTTTCTTAATCTTCGGAATGACCCCGTTAATGAGCCTAATGGCATATGAGTGATACCACACTCGAGTGCAACCGTGTGTGTATGGATGGGGGTAAGGGGGAGGAGTGGAGAGGGTGACCGCTTCGGCAACTTCCCGTAACACAAAGCAAACTTTCAACAGTCGCCGTCTATGTGGAGGAAGCCATTAGAACAAACTGCTCTCAGGTGCAGCAAAGCAGACCGGGGGGCCATGGGCGTTTATGACCCACATCACCTCTAGGTGTCCTGTTGCGCAAGGACAAAATGGAGAGTGGACGCACATTCTTCATCCACATAGGACATTTCAAAATAGAAAGAGAAATCTCTCTCTCTTTTATTTTTGCCTTTTAGTGCTTTTTAATTTACAAGGAAGTAAACTATAAATTCACTTAATATCACTTTCCCCCCCCAAATAATCTGAAAACTTCTGGGTCTTGGATTGAAATTCCTCGTTTGAAGAGGTAAGTGACGTAAAAGGTAAAACCTAGAAGGAGTTTGGTCGCCCTCTTGTGGTTGATATGTGGAATAGCAGAGCCGAAAACAATCTAAAGAACTTTGAAGTATTTGAGCATTTTCATATTTCATTCTGGAGAAAATTTTCTTCATTCAGTCTTCCGAACACAGACATATTCTATGACTAAACCATTTTTTGTAGCTTTTGCTGTATCACCATGTTGTTGGGATGTGCATCTGTGTTTTACATCATCTCTGCAGCTGTGTATTGTACGGCTGCATATTATGGAAGAAGATTAGGATTAGAGCCAGTGGAGGGAAAAAAAGAAGAATTCAGACTTTTGATCTCAGAAGATTAATGTCAGAATTCTGAGATTAAATTTAAAATTGAAAGGGAGCTGGGTGAACCATGGGACTGTTCTTGTTCATTTATATCACTTTGTTTTGTTTTTGTAATGTCTTCGTCATTCTTTGCGGTCAAAGTAGAAAAAGAGGACACATTGTATTGTTGATGCTTCAATTTTTCATGACTGATCCCCCAATAAAAGATTTTGATAAGAACATTTAACACATAAAATAATAATTCTTTATATTTTCAGTGGACCTGATCCTCTTCTGTAGCATGTAGTTCTGTACTGCTCAAAGTCAATACTGCCAGTAATGCTAACATCTTAGCAAGCTAAGAAACATCCTTTATGACATCTAGATTGTAGAAAAATCTAGATTTGAAAAAGTATCTTGGATATCAGATTTCCATTCTTGTTTTTTTCAAGTTGTTCATTTTAAAAGTTTATCCATTACATCTGTCTGTGTCCTGTGTTCTGTTGTAGGCCAAGTATCTCCTTATGGCCAGAAATAAAACTGTCGTTCATATTCAACTGCGCAGTTTCCAGAACAATAACAACTGGAGGCATAAACAAAGGTATTTTCAGCCCAGTGGATACGTAATCACATTTAGATTTATGTGAATCTGTGTGAGTAACAGCTGTGCAACATTCCTGCAACGTGCTTTCATGGTGCAGCTTCCTACAGAGGGATTCCTCACGGCATTTAGGGAACGGGGTTTTAATCTGCTAGATAGGTCGCGTTTCGTGCATACAGGTGCACAGCGAGAAGCATCGCACAGCTGAGCCGTCGTCGGTTTCCAACGGGAATTTCCTGCTGTGAGGATACAAATTAACCGCTGTGAGGAAGGTCTGTGCAGCTTCCAGCTTTTCTATCTTTTCTTTGGAGGTGTTCTGTATCAGCAGCTCAGGCACAATACATGGAGAAGCTGGTTGCGTCAACACAGTTTTATAATACAGACAGTATTTAATTTACTTTTGTATGACCTTCAGCCATTTTAATTCTGAACTAGTACCATTTAAAAATATATATATATATTGCTTAAAAATTGCAATATTTCTTACCAGTCATCTCAGAAAGTGGATTGGTAGATTCATTACACACAAAGTAAAATATTTCAAGCAGTTTTAATGATTATGGCATATAGGTAAAGAAAACCGAAAACATTCAGTGTCTCAGAAGATTGGAATATTACATGAGACCAATCAAAAACAGACCGGGAATTCAATACTTGTAGCCAATGTCTAGCGTTCCTCTGTGTGGATGGGTTTCGCTTGACAATCCTCTCAAGACTGCGGTTTTCCCTGTTCCTTCTTCCTTATACTCAGTTGACTGTATGCTGAGATCCAGAACTCCGAAACAATCACCTTCCTCATGAACTGTGTCAAAACCTGCATTCCCATTAGAAATGTGCACAAAACTTTCTTGACATTCTGCTAATGTCAACAAAAAAAAAACATAATTTTGTAATTAGGTTGTTTACATTAAATTAGATATGTAATAAAATCACCTGTGAATAAGTTTGTTCACACAATAAGTCATTAAAAACATGCTGAGCCATCATCTGTCAACTACTTCCTGTCCTCTTCTTCTTTGTGGTTTGTGCCAGTGGCAACATCCGGTTGTATATCATGTGACTCGGGTGACGTGAAAAGAAGTGTTTCCATTGCGATTTTACTAATTTTGACAGTCGTGAAACCCACCTCATCCTATTTTTGTTGAAATGCTTCAGGTATTTTTTTCTTTTTTTCTCAAAATTAGTGTGTTCCCATTGGGCAATTTATTTTTTGTAATTTCAATTTGCACAATTATATGGTCAAGTTGATTTCCAGTTAACGACAACAGTCTTCCCCATTTTTCTATCCGGCTGATCTAGAGTTAGAGACAGATTGAAGTCTTTGCAGATGTTTTGAGTTAATTAGCTGATTATGATGCCATGAGTTTCCATTAACAACCTTTTTCAAAATTTTAATTTTCCAACACACTAACTGTTGGGTTTTCTCTATCTATAAGCCATAATCGTCAAAATTACAGAAAAATCAGGGCTTGGAATCCATCCCTCTATGTGTGATGATTGTTAGAAATATCCCACTGCTTGTTTGTTTTTTATAACCTGCTTTAAAAATAGAATAAATCCTGTGAAAATGAACAATTTAAAGGCAGATTTTGCAAGCCTACAGGGTCATATTTCAGTTTCCAAACATCTTTGTGCAATGAATTATCACAAACAGTACAAAAAAAAATCACATACACACTTCAACCTACACACGAAATCATGGCCCAGTTGGTGCAATCAATACACAAGCACTGCACTTCTTTTTTTCTTCTTTTCTCCCAACATCCCTCATGTTTGAGCCTGAGTCATGTGCCTCCTTGTTATGTCGGTGTTAAGTCCGCCCACTGGTCATCTCGCAGTCTATGAGGCATCTGCAGAGCGCAAACATCCACCGTATCAATGGGAGCTTCATGCCGAACCAAAGGAGGATGGGATTTTAAGGCTTTGAACCGTTTGGGTTTTAAATGTTTTGTAAATCAAACCAGAGAGAAGCTTAACATGGAGAGATTCATGAATAGATTAGTCACAAAAACAGAATCTTTATGTGGCATTTAGAGTTATTATTTCCTCAGATGTAACAAGTTAAACAATTGGGGTTTTTTGTCAATTAAATGATTAAGTTTTTTTTTTTTAAACCCACCTCAGGAGGGTGTTTTTGCGTGAATGTGTCTTTTATTTGACAGCAGGCCGGGTTGGTCATCACCTCCCAGTCAATTATCTGTGCATCTACATGTGAATGTGTTCTGACCATAAATTACAGCGATGTGTGGGAAGATGGGCGAAGGCGGCCAGAGGCTATGAAAGAGAACGCAGGCAGGTATGTGGGGGACGGAGGTGCTAATGGAAAAAAAAAAAAAGAAAAAATAAATAAAAATAAAGAGCACAATGCAGCGCTGTGAGTTTGGCAGAGAAGCAGACAGGATTCTGACGCATTCAAGTCTGAGTTAACGCGAGGCCAGCAGGATGCAACTTGTCTGTGAGGCAGACGAGCTTTGATTCATGATTCAGTCCTGATTGCATGTTTTATTTATTTATATAATTATTATTATTCTGATTGTAAAACACCAAAGTGTCTAAGTGTCCATCTTAAAAGACGAATAGAGTCTGATCAGAGGGAAAATACGTAAGAAAGACTAAAGACTTATGCACAGTGGCCTAAAGTTTTTGCAAATGAGATGTTTGAACAAACACATTCAAATTAGAAGTACAGAACGTTCAGCACAATTCTAAATGGGAAAACGTCATGAACACTTGGGAAAAACACAAACTGAGCTTTTGTTTTAATAACTGGTGTTCTCGTTTCTATTTGGAGCATCTGTGTAGTATCTATCAAAAAGGTAGCAAAGCAATACAAAGAGGGATTATTAATTTTGTTACAGAAATTTGTATATTTTTACATCTTAATAAAAGTTGCATGTTGAAAACGGTCAAACATGTCGGTGTAGCGTAAATGTTTGCTTCTGTAGCTATGAATCCTGGCCTCAAATCGTAAATCCTAAAGTCAGTCTGTTTGTGATGTAAAGCTCAAACACAACTGTGATCTGTAAATTGGACAATGATCTAAAGCACAACAGCACAGTTCACTTCTAAATGTGAAAAAAAAAAACATGACTTTTTTGCACTGAACTTTCCCACTGAGCTCCTCCAGACTAGCGGCAGCAGCAATTAGTACCGGGTGGAACTTTGCGTCTGCTGAGCTCATCATACAAACTACTCCTCAGTCCGACGCTCCTCAGAACGGTTGTGAAGGGCATAATGAGGAGCACTGGAGTAGGCACTTCTTAAAGAGACAGAGCCCTAATTTTAAAGTGTCAAATTCCAAAGTCAAATTGTTTTTAAGTCATTTTTGATACATACAGCCACTGAAGGTAACATACTTACTTTATTGCGCTATGAAATGCCACTAAGTGTCTGGAAAACACATAACACTGCCCCTTTAACTCTGATGGAGAGGCTCCTGCATGCCTTTAAACAAGAAGTTCATGATGGAAAACAGTTCAGTGTGGCTGAATTAAACCAATTTTCCGTTTAAAAATATTCCACGGCATTATAAAAACGTCATTGCCAGTTTTCATAAATGCGTGGCAACAGTCGTCGCTGCAAAGGGTGGCACAACTAGCTGTCAGACTTGGGGAGCAATAATGGATTTACTGAAGGCCACAATGATTTTCATTTTTTTTCTACCAATCAATAAAATCATTATTGACTCATAGAAACATGCATTTTGCATCTTGTCTTGTCCTTACAATGAGAAATGTGTGAGAAAACAGCAAAAACACAACCGGCTCTGTGTGCGTGTGTATGTGTGTGTATAAAAATAGGAATTTCAGTCAGGACTGCGTATTAAGATCGTGTTCCCCAGTGTGGCTTTATGTCTGCCAACATCTCTGGTTTCAAACTTTGTAACAGGAGAAAATCATGGCAGTGCAAGAGGCTAAGTACTACAGTTAACCCCCAGAGTATCTCATTTCATCCACTTTGACCTTAGTCTGTGTCTAGAAATTATTCATTAATCCCCTTTAATTTATCTGCTTTCTCAGCTCTGTTGACTCTGTGAACTATTGTTTCCACAGATTCCCAGCTGGGCAGCAAGTAAATGTATCGAAACTAATAGAAAAGTGCCAGCATGCTTGTTGTCCCTGTGTCAATAAAAAGTATTCAGAGTGCAAAGTATTCAGTGTGTGTTATGGTAAGTTGAATTATGCTCAACAACTGAATAAGACGCTTCCCGTTTTATTATTTTTCTAGGCATGAACAGTTTACTCATGTCATCAAGTACGTCTTGACACTGACACATGACCTGACCGCTTAACGGCTTAGTTTTATCGTCCGACACGGTTTGTGTGCAAACATGAATCATGAGCACACACGTTTCCACGCCAACCGTAGCTCCGTCACTGAACGTAGGTATGCATATCAGCGCAATTAGCCATTGTAGTGAAGTAAACATAAACAGATGTAATTTGTGCCGCATTAGTTTAGGAGCAAAACGATTATATGAAGAATGAAATGATTCAATAAGACATATTGGCGTATAATCACCGCTGACTGGTAAATTATGTAATTCTTTAAATAAACTCAGGATTAGTTTTAAAAAAATATATGTTTTTACAGATTTTGCAAAAGTAAATCATCTATTATCAGTACTGCAACCTCCATTAAACCAGAAATTCAAAATACTTTATATGAATTTGAAATATATTTGGCAGTTGAATTAAACCTGCAGTACATCAATTTATAATAAATATGTTTGTTACATTTTTGGTAAAACTGTCACCTTGTTGTGATAGTAAAATATGAGGTCGATAATCTGTGAAAAGTTCAATCTCCTCCACCTCCTCCCTGTTCTGCTACTGATGTCTGAAGAAATGCATCACTCCCAGTTAAAAACAACCAAACAGAGTCAGGAGGAGGGTCTTAGTGCTGTGAGTATACCTCATGTACTCGCTGCTAAGTGTGCTAATGGTGGAGAAACAACTTGCCTTTACAGGAAAACCATTTATCTGGCTATGCTAACTAGACTGAGCATTCATAACAGGCGATGCTAGCTGCAGTGCCACACGAGGTTGTGATGGACAATGCTGATTATTTTTTTCTAGTTGGCACTGGTAGCACTGTGATTTTTTTCACAGTGCCTGACCCCATCCCATACTGTCACAACATAGTGACAGTTTCAACATATAAGGGAGAAAAAAAAATTCTATAGACGTTACACACTGCAGCTTTGACTTTGAGTCATGCCTCAAGCACCAATTCTTCACAAAAATGAGTGAAAAATTGGCTAAATGTCCACATTTTGTCAGCTATACAGGTTAACAGTGCAACTCTACAGCCCCTGGTGTCACAGTTACATGGCTAATGCTCCTCATCTCAGAGTGGACATCTGACACAAAGGTCCATAGCAAAAAGCTATGGAGCTTTTCCCATTTATTCACAGTAAACATAATAATCAGTTGCTACAGGCACGCTGTTGAGCCCTGCAGCTTTCATAGATGAATGCTAAAGCCTTAAATAGAGTGTTGTTTTGTGATCCAGTTAGCTAACACTGCATGATGTGCTCTGTTGTTTCATTCTGTTGCTTTTATTGTTTTGCTTGATGTCTCTTGGTTTTCTGAATTTTCTTGTAGCTTAAACAACAACATTCAATAAAAGCGTGTTTTAATATTCCTAATTCCAGAAACTGCCCTTAAATTGCCATTAGTTTGATCTTATTAGATGACTTACATACCCCAGAGGTGCTTGCTATTTTGAGCATTCCACAAAATTCTGGTAAAATCTTCTGCTTTGTCACAGCTTACTACTTCTGCCTACTTCAACAAAGAAACTCCATTCATCTTTAAAACAAATCACAAGACTTTAATCTATGTTCAAATGTCTCCACTTCTTGTTCTTGATATTTCTTACGACTTTTCCACAATTGCGATTTAAGTTTTATGCAGATTTTTGGGACATTTTTAGGTTTACAATGTAATCCTATGGCGGAATTCTCTAACTGTTGTCAGTTATTAGAGTGTACACTCTACAACTTCAACAAGCATGAACTTTTCATACTTAAATAGGACATTTTTACAAGACAAAATGCCAGAGAATATTGCCTACTAGCATAAGTCAAAGTTAATTTTAGCCACAAAGCTTAAGAAAGTAAAACTCACCTTCGAGGCGCACATCTTAAAACCTTTCTCCAGCTTACTTGATGGGGCTTCGGATGGAGTTATATTAATTGTTACCTTGGCTAAGCCCTGCAAGCACCTAGCGAAAAATGCTGTTTTCAAAAGGCTGGAAGCGACCGAGCCGCTTATCCCCGAACATGGAAGCTGACGTGCAAAGAGTCCCTACCTATGTTTTGAACATGTATTGTTTGGCTTCACTGACTACCCAAAATCTAAATAAATAAATAAAAAAACATTTATTAATCTTATTTTATTTTTAGCCAAATGGCTCATTAACAAATGCCGTTACACTAATCAAAAACTAATTCTTTCCATTTTTGAAAATGAGGTCAAACAATATATCAAAACTATTGGAAATTCCACCAATACCAAAGCTATTAAAACATGCTCTTTATGCTCTCTCTTTAATATATTTATGTACTGCTATGGTGATGTATTGTCTCAATATTTGTATCCCCCTGGCGGTCATTATACCACTTCTGTGTTTGTACTGCTATGTATTCTGTTTCTCAATAAAGATAAAACAAAAACCAAAAAACTTGGCGGTCTTAAACCAGTGTTTTTCAACCACTGTTCCGCGGCACACTAGTGTGCCGTGAGTGATCGTCAGGTGTGCCGTGGAAATTATTCAATTTCACCCATNCACCAATTCTTCACAAAAATGAGTGAAAAATTGGCTAAATGTCCACATTTAGTCAGCCATACAGGTTAACAGTGCAACTCTACAGCCCCTGGTGTCACAGTTACATGGCTAATGCTCCTCATCTCAGAGTGGACATCTGACACAAAGGTCCATAGCAAAAAGCTATGGAGCTTTTCCCATTTATTCACAGTAAACACAATAATCAGTTGCTACAGGCACGCTGTTGAGCCCTGCAGCTTTCATAGATGAATGCTAAAGCCTTAAATAGAGTGTTGTTTTGTGATCCAGTTAGCTAACACTGCATGATGTGCTCTGTTGTTTCATTCTGTTGCTTTTATTGTTTTGCTTGATGTCTCTTGGTTTTCTGAATTTTCTTGTAGCTTAAACAACAACATTCAATAAAAGCGTGTTTTAATATTCCTAATTCCAGAAACTGCCCTTAAACTGCCATTAGTTTGATCTTATTAGATGACTTACATACCCCAGAGGTGCTTGCTATTTTGAGCATTCCACAAAATTCTGGTAAAATCTTCTGCTTTGTCACAGCTTACTACTTCTGCCTACTTCAACAAAGAAACTCCATTCATCTTTAAAACAAATCACAAGACTTTAATCTATGTTCAAATGTCTCCACTTCTTGTTCTTGATATTTCTTACGACTTTTCCACAATCGCGATTTAAGTTTTATGCAGATTTTTGGGACGTTTTTAGGTTTAAAATGTAATCCTATGGTGGAATTCTCTAACTGTTGTCAGTTATTAGAGTGTACACTCTACAATTTCAACAAGCATGAACTTTTCATACTTAAATAGCACATTTTTACAAGACAAAATGCCAGAGAATATTGCCTACTAGCATAAGCCAAAGTTAATTTTAGCCACAAAGCTTAAGAAAGTAAAACTCACCTTCATGTACTTTATGCTCTCTCTTTAATATATTTATGTAATGCTATGGTGATGTATTGTCTCAATGTTTGTATCCCCCTGGCAGTCATTATACCACTTCTGTGTTTGTACTGCTATGTATTCTGTTTCTCAATAAAGATAAAACAAAAACCAAAAAAACTTGGTCTTAAACTGACAATCACTTTGAACTGTCAAAATAAGAGCAACACATATCCTACAAAATAAAATCCTTCACATTTTTCACAGCATGTAACTGCTGTTTTGAGCATTATATAACTGGTTCAACCCAACCACTGTTACACATGGGATTAGTGTGACCCTTTAAAATGAAGTTTACTTGAAAATTTCAAAATAAACGCCTCAGTTATCCTCCCAGGTTAGTGCACTGTACTGCACTAATATTATCTCTTTCCATAAAATAAGTATTTTAGCTATTTCTTTCTCCCAGGTTAGTGCAGATAACCTTCCTGCTTCAAAATACTTTTTTTCACAAATATTACATTGACACAAACGTATTATCTTGCTTTTACTAAGAAGCAGTAACTAATCAGTATATTTGGCACCACCAGGAAATGTTTGGATTTTCTGAAACAATTTATCTAATTTGCCAGTTTACAAATGTAACAATAGAAGAGTTATCTTCTAAAAAGTTTTTTTGTTATGTTATTAACCATGGCATTTTGGCCTTAGCACAAAGAAAGGCAACGACAAACTAAAAGTCAACAATGATTTTTTTATTTTATCCGGTTTATACAGTTTTGGTTCTGTAGCAACCTACTGGATAAATCTAATGAAGTGCAATTGTACTCAAGCCAGTTACAGTTGAGAGCAATGACAGGCACAAGTTTTGTGCAAATTTAACAGCATCGGAACGGCTCCTACACATACATTGCAAAGAATACATGCCAGAGGAAAAACAACGCTAAATCAGTTTACATTGACAACAGTTAGGAAGACGTTCCATGACAAAAAAAATAAAATTAAAAATCAATCCAAGGTAAGACTTTGATTAAACATTTCACCCACAACTGACAAATGGGAAACAATAACTTAGTAAACATTCAGTCGTTATGCACAGCGAGAAATGTGTTGTGTTATCCGCCCCCACAAACTAAAAACCCTTCAATCTGTCCAGTCCAAAAGTCCTCAATTCAAAAACTGTGCATTGCTTTTTATTTTTTATTAATTATACTGATATTACAAAACTAAAAAAACTAAACGTTGTAATGGAAAGGGTAACAGATTAACCTATCTGGCAATTTTTTTTTTTTTTTTAAGGAGTTGACATTTAAAATTATTTGTCCGGCAAGACACTGGCCACTAAAACTAAAACTTAAGGTGCTGCAAACTTTAAAGATATCACAAGCCACATGAGACAACACAACTATCTGAAACGCATGGGTGGTGGTAGCCTCGTTAAAATTTAACCTCATTTGTTCATCTAATCCGACTGTATCGCAAAAACTGGGACAAGACATGTTAGCGACGTCCAACATCCACGTACTGGAGAGAAGAAACAAAACAAAAAAAGTTTATTTGCTTAGAACAGATTTACGCAGAGTTTCTGAAACAGTAAAAACCTCCCAAACATGCAGTAACACAGGATCATGAATAAGATCTAGGTAGGTGAATTCTGGTAACCAGTCTATAGTCTTAGAACGCGGACGTTACAGGCTAAGGTCTGCTTGTGCGAGCCCTAAATGCTCCATCCTTCACAGTGAAAGTTTACGATTTGACAAACTAAACCTCTCTGGAAATGCCTGCACTCGCTCCACTGCCTCCTCCAGAGTGTAAAGTGTGTTCAGCAATGTGACATCTTTTCTGAACGCGGCTGCTAAAGTTTCACCTTCGGCTGGAAATTGATCGAATATTGAAATGAAATCAACCTCCCCCCGCCCCCAAAAAAACAGATCTCGTTTCCCGTGCGGTAGGGATGACATAATTTCCTACATTTTACCTTTTCTTTTTTTCTCTTTACCTTGTTCAAATTTTTTCCATGATCACACTTACATTTTTTTTTTTAAGATGAATCGTCGTGCACAAGGTTTAACGTCACGATTTAAAACACGAGTTTCTCATAATGGGGGTCTGGCGATGCCACGTGATGAAGGAAAGCAGATGAACCACTACATTCTACAGCTTTCCTGAATAGTACAATCAAGGGCCACATTGAAATCTCTCACAACCTAGAATCAACAAAAACTACTTCAAGTTGCATTCGAATGGCAACTATCGAAAAGTAAACTTACTGTAACATACATATTATATAAGTGTTATAGTCCATGCAGTTTGCGCACGGCGGATTTTGCATCGTTATGGTATGTCATAAGTGTTATGGGAGACATCAGCCACCAGTGCATTTCCAATGTAGGTTCAGGGAGAAAAACTCCTCGACACACATCAGAAACTCAGCCGGACTTGAAGAGCAAGATGGCCACCTGGCCCAGGTAAAAGTAAATAAAATGCTTCGTCTCATGGGTGACGTAGCTGCCAAAGTTCCTCCCAACGATGCAGTGCCAGGTGGGGTTGTACTTCTTGTCAAACTCCTGAAAAGAGACAAGGGGAGAGGATTAACGGCCGGGTTGTGGATGTTCACGGCCAAGAATGTGGCGACCATAGAAGATACAGGGGAAAGCTAGTTTTTAGCATTAGCATATTTTAATTTATACACACACAAGATTGCATTAAAGTGGAGGAAGGAACCTTCTTTTTTTGACAACATTTTGCATTAAAGCTGAAGCATGTAACTTTTGTTAAATAATTTGTTATTTATTTATATATATATATATATATATATATATATATATATATATATACACACACACACACACACACACACACACACACACACACAAGATTGCATTAAATTGGAGGAAGGAACCTTCTTTTTTTGACAATATTTTGCATTAAAGCTGAAGCATGTAACTTTTGTTAAATAATTTGTTATTTATATATATATATATATATATATATACACACACACACACACACACACACACACACACACACAAGATTGCATTAAATTGGAGGAAGGAACCTTCTTTTTTTGACAATATTTTGCATTAAAGCTGAAGCATGTAACTTTTGTTAAATAATTTGTTATTTATTTATATATATATATATATATATATATATATATATATATATATATATACACACACACACACACACACATTTGTTTAAATGATCATTATGTTCATTATGATCATTATGCGACAGTATCATAAAAAACAGAGTACCTCTGCCTTTTCCCAATACTAACTGCAGAAATATGCCACTCAGTCAGAAACAACCAATCAGAGTCAGGAGGAGGGTCTTAGTGTTGTCAATCGTTCATACTCACCCCCCTTTACTCACAAAACTTAGATAAGACTAGTTAGCATAGCCACCGATGATGCGGATAAAGATTTTCTGAATGGTAAGTTGTTTCTCAGGTAGTCAATGAACTAATTTAATATTTAGAATAAGTATTTAGCTGCTTATAGATATCTCTTTTTTTGTAATGCTTAAAATTTTGTATTTACATCAGAGAAACTTTACAGGAAAAACTAAACGCGACTTTAAAAGGATTATTTTATTTATAAAGGTTAAAAAATAAGCAAAGGAAACAAACCTGGCCCTATGTGAAAAAGTAATTGCTCCTTCAATCTGCCACTTCTGATGGCAACAACCATTTTTGATAAATGGCGGTGAGTTTTTTCCAGCACAGACACACACTGCATGTAAATTTAGACTTTGACTGAACGCCATTGAAGTATTTCATCCAGCTTTCACCAGATATTTTTATCCCAGATGTAATACTCTACTTTCCTGAACTTTGACTTTAACTAAGAGTGAGGCCTATAGTGATATAAATGTTGCTCTGGATTCATTTCTGACCTCCTGGATGAGCAGTCGATGCACTTTTGGAGTCATTTTTGTAGCGGATTTTACAGGCCAGGCAGCTATGAAAAGTAAAATTAAACGAAAAGATTATATAAAGTTATTATTTGAAGCAGCATTTTCCAGTGACAGTTTGTTTTTAATCTAATATAAAACTCTGTTTGATCTGAAACAAGAAAACAAGAGCAGTCTTTTAAAGGGCTAAATACTCCCCCCCCACCACCCACTTCAAGTCGAGATAAAATTGATTCCATCTGTAAAGAGTCAAGGACATTTTAATATTCTAAACAAATCCCTTTAGCTAAATTCACTTTAAGTGCAAAGGTTGCAGACCTTTGCAGTGTAAAAACAAAAACAAAACACATTTGTGTGCGCTTTACATACTTCATTTTACGTCATTTTAAATGACATAAAAATGATATGGCATTTCTCTCAATTACAGCTAAACTCAAGCTTACATTCCTTCCAGTTAACTCGTTGTTGCTGTTGCTGTTTTCAAAAAGATTTCACTAATTATGATTTTCTTTTAACATTGGGATTTTTTGTCCACTTTCCACTGTTTTCCTAACTTTACCATAAAACTCAAAAAGTGGAAAAAAAAAAAAAAGTTAAGCTCCCAGAAGGAATAGTCTGAACATAACTTAGCACCCACGCAGACAATCATAATTGAATATGGAGAGGGCCAAAATGTCAGGCATAAGGAACGGCGCATTACTGCTACATGCTTACAGCAGAGCATTCGACAGACAAGACGGTGATGAAGGTCAGCAGACACACAGGCTGCCTGAGACAGATCAAATTAAGACAGCACTTGCTCAAAATTTGATAGCGATCAAAATTTAGGTCTGTCTGAATAGATCATTAAATCATGCAGCTATCCTGAACAGAGAGTGGACTTGTCAAAGTTTTGTGTGTGCTGATGTACCCATTGCCATCTATGCACATCCCACATACCCAAATTGCTACTCAATGGAAACTTAAGCATGAAAAGTCATTAGGTATACCAAGAGTTTGAAGGGTTACAGATGGAAGAATGCAATGTTTCTTTGACGACCAGAGGTTCTACCAGCGCACTGTGCAACACGGTTACTCCTCTACCTGTTGCTGAACGTTGCTCCCAGTGTTGTTCTATGAAAAGCAGGACACCAACAAGGAATACTAAAAGGTTGAGCTCATGTGATATATTCTTGTTAGACATAAAACTATTTTGTTTCCCACACGAGGTTACTAAACCGACCTGCGCCTGGTAATTCTGCCAGCTGCATTAGTAGCTGCGCTTCCATTGGCTGTATAATTGCGCAAATTGGAATTACAAAAATAAATTTACTCAATTTATTTATTTACTCAATACTTTTACAGTTTTGGAGAAACAAAAAAACAAACACGTCTTTTGATGAAAGGTTTTTGTGCTAAGATGAGGTGGTTTTTCCAGTCATATCAGAATTAGCGTATTTCAGCAAAACTGCGATGGAAACATTTTTTTTGTACCACACCACATCTACACTACTGGCAGAAATGACAAAGAAGACGACAGGAAGTGGAAGGAAGACAATAAGAAGTGGAAGGAAAATGACATGAAGTGGAAGGAGGGTGACATTGCATGAACAAACTTATTTACATGTGATTCTTATTGCTTTTTTTTAATTCAACGGAAATTCAACTGTGAAATTGTGCAGTTTTTTCGTCACTAGGGGAAAATCGACAAATTTTACAGATGTTTGAAATGGAATCGCAGCTAGTACGCTAGTGTCTGAAGACTTTCACTCACTTATTTGACTCACCGATTGTTAGATGCTCCAGCAACCGCCTGACAGCACACTAGCGCTAAGCTCGATGCCAACACTTATCCCCTCCAGTGCTTACTCTACTCTTCAGCCACCGCTTTGCAAATTGAATCAGCTAAATACTCTGCTGATCTGAATGTGGACCAAATTATGTCCAAATTGGACCATCCCTTTGGGGAGTTCTACCTTTTTTGCCCAATGAGGACAGGTTTAAACTTTTGCGATTGGAATATTGGAGACATTCAACATGGCAGATTGTAAAAAATAAAAAATATGGAAAAAAATTCCCAAGTTCTTAGTATTCATTTCCAGGTTGTACGGAAACACTTCTGATAACTCCAATGAATGTAAAACACGCCTGGTTCCATCCTGGCTCACCTTCTTGATGTAGGCAGCAATGTCCTTCTCTATGTTGTACTTCTCCATGGCCTGGGTGGCACAGTCCACGGCGTCCTGCTGCATGTCCTCGGACATGTCCGCGTTTTTGATAACCGCTTTCCTGTCGGTCATGGTTCAGGCTGCGTGCTGAGGAGGGAAACAGAAATATAAAATAAAATAATAATAATAATAATAATGTCACTGCACGTGGTGGGGCTGAGGGCTTGAAGATGGCTTGAAGGCCAGCCAGATCATCGCAATTTCTCCAGTCACACGCAGAACGTAAAAGCCATTCTGCACAGCGGCTTTTCCAGCTGATCGCTTCGTTTCGATTTTCTACTTGGGGCTTCTGGAGGTTTTTTTGTTTTGTTTGTTTAGGGTTTTTTTTTTTGTTGTTGTTTGTTTGTTGTTGTTTTTTAACCAAACAGGATGTTTAGTTTTGCAGAAATTTACAGTGAAACTTGATACAGGAAGAGTTAAATTACTTTCCTATAAATGCATTTGCATCAGAACTGCAACAATTATGAAAATGTGTCTTTTTTTACCCCAGCGTAGCAGACTGTTTAGAAAATAAACCACTTCAAGTCTTTTTAGAATAAGCCCTCAAGCATGCATGAACGCGTACAGTTAAAAAAAAAAAAAAGCACATCATCACAACAAGAATCCTAAATATGCCAAACCTTGAGAGTGAATGAATCTTCTAGATCAGGGCGGTGCAACTCACCTTTTCCTGCGCCTGTGAGGTGGAAGGAGGGTCCTCCGTTCAGAAATGTGGATTTTAAACGAGCCGGTGAGGGAAGGTTAAGATGATGCTGCGGCTAATTGCTTTTTAAAGATTTACACAATAAGCATGAAGGTAGGTTGGCTCTGCGCTGTGCTGCTGTCCGCGGCGGCTCTCCCCCATCCCCGCCCCTCTCTGCTGCATGCCGCGCCCTGCCATTGGCTGCGGCGCTGCCTCCTCGCGCGGCGCGAGCGTTTTTCTCCAGCTCCTCTCTGCCGGCATCTTATTTCATCCCACAATGCATCATTCACAGCATACGCCACCGACTGGAGGATAAAGTGGAAATTGGACCTCCGCTTGCTGGAAGGTATCGTTTGGCTTTACAGCAGAGTCACAGCTGGGGCTCTTTGAAAACGTCGGCCTGTCACGATAACCAAAAAACATTTTTGCTGGACGATACATTGTCCCAGAGACAATAATAATTGTTTTGTTTTCGACCCTATTTTAAAGCAGTGTATTGGTAATTGCATAATAATGGAAGTTCGCCCTCAAAAACCAATACACTTTAATTTTGTAGAACACTTACCGCTGGAACTGGAAGATATGTTAAAATAGCCCAAAAATAAGGCACAACAAAAAACGACAAATTAAACGGAATTGAGAACAACAAAACAGAAACCATAAATAACAGTGATTCTTGAGAATAGGGACAAAACAGGTCCTATGGATAAAGCACCAAATTTGAATAAAATATACACAAATATCTGACTAAACTAACCTGGGTCATGTGAGCACAACAATGTATATTTTTCTTGTGTTTGCTGAATACTTTTTTATTTTAAACATTGTAGTCGGTGGATGATGCCTGTAAAATCCCTTGTCCAGGAGCAGAACTCAATACATTATAATAGTTTAAAACAATTAAAGAAATACTAAAATTATATATTATGACAATTAAGTATAATTAGTCATATAAATAATTATAAAAGTATTGATAAATTGAATTAAAAAATAATTTTTATATATTTTCCAACTCCGTTGAAATTTGTCCCTAGTTTTTGTCAACACCGTCAGACATGAAAAGAATGTAAAAAAATCAGGCATTATTGGGGGACACCAGAACTTCTGAGGACTCCATGACGTCGTCTTTTCTCTTCCTTTGCTAAGAGGGCTAGTTAGCTCTGGTTAGCTTATGTTATTCTTTAGTTTTTTCTTGTTTTATTCCTAAGTTGGTCGTCACAACCATGATGTGTCAACTCCATAACTGACAATTTACAAAACTTTGATGAAATTTTGTGAAATAAAAGCTTAATTTTGGTATACTGTAAAGATTTCATGGACCTGATGAGCTACAATATGGCCTCCTTCAGAGTAACATCATAGAAATTGAGGTAGTTTGGCATTTCGTCAACTCCGTCAGATGCCAACTCCATCAGAGTTTAATTGTTATCAAATCTCACTTAATTGTGCAATTAATTCATTTTAATGTATTTTACATAAATTGCATTACTTCACATGTATCAAGTTTTTCATTTTACTCACTAGTTTGTCACCACCTTCAGTTCTGTGTCAACTCCGTCATGCACTGTCAACTCCGTCAGATGGACTTTTTGCTATTTTTTGTTTTAAATAATATTTATTTTGTTTATTGAGAAGCATTTGTCTGTAAAATGAGTAAAAATATCACTAATGGGATATTATAAAAATCATTTTATATTTATTTTTGTCAGATGGTGATGACAAAGTTCTGGGTCAGGTCGATTAAAAATGTAATTTAAAAAAAATTGCAACTGGGAGCCTGCACCATATCATATTTACATTTCCTAAACATTATTTGTCATATTTGCATACATAAGGTTGAGAAATAATTTTTTAAAAATATGGGAAAATTAAAACCCATTTTGTCCCTATTTTCAAGAATCACTGATAAACATTCCTTATCACTTGAATGTAGATTATCGAGCTCATTTTAATCTATAATGCAATTAATTTCTTACAGTCATGTCAGTAGGGCTGTGATTGACATCCTGTTTTTTATTTTGAAATTNATTAATTTCTTACAGTCATGTCAGTAGGGCTGTGATTGACATCCTGTTTTTTATTTTGAAATTAGCAAAGGTATGTCACCAGCAGAATAAAACTTTCACACATGAATGTGTCAGGGTAAGAATACAATTCTTCAGTAATACGTCATCAAAATTCAGGGAAAAACTTCATAACTAAATGAGATGTTTTACAGTTCTGGCCTGATAAAGTATTTCAATATGTTGCTTTAATGCATAGGAAATGAATTGCGTTTGCTAAAAAAATTACTGTTTTGGTTTATTTTTGAGAGGGCTGGGAAGTAATGACTCTTACCTGGGAGTAGTAGTTAAAAAAAATAAAATATACTTTTAATCAGCTAAGTCTGTTCATTGGGCAAACTGAACTTGCATTGCAAATGTCTAGTCATTCAAAAACTCACTAATATTGGAAGATCTGTCTGTATAGAATGGTTCTCAATTGTTATATTATTTATTTATGCATTATTTACTACATTTATATCTTTAAGAGGTGGTGTTTTTTCTACATATATTTTGTGAACTGCTGTTTGCACCAGAGACTTAAGGAAATTATCTTTTCAGTTATTTGTCCTGTACATATAGTGGTTTTAACAATAAAGTTTATTAGGCAGATTGATACCCAGAGGTTTACTGGCAGTAGTTACAGCTCCCCTCAACATGTGTTTCTGTGTTTTAGTTAAGCCACCAAACCTCAATGTAAAGTTTTAAAACACTCCAGGAACACAGTGTAGGCTATCTTTAGCATTACGTCAAGAAAAAAACAAAAAACAAAAAACAAAAAAACCTTCACTTATTGTTTAAGGTTGAGTTTTATGCATTTACTTCAACCAGTCATTTAGAATCACTGAAAGATGCCGTTTCTGATTGTCTGGGCTTTGAGACTGAATTTTAGCAGATCATAACTCATTAACGTTAGAAAAAAAATACTGCATTAGTTTACGTTCATCTCAAATCTAGAAGCTTCACTTAACAGAAAAAAGCCAGATATTAGATCAGCAAGGTGCAGCAAACAATACAGTCATCACTTTTTTTATTGTGACAATTGGATGTCAAAAAATTAAGAAATTGAATCATTAGTGTGTTGAGGAAAACAAAAATCTACAAATTAAATTTTACACAAATGGCTGTTTTCCAAAGTTAAACAAGTTAGAGAAATCAAAACAGCTCCAATTTGAAAATTAGCTTTTTGATGCACATTTGACCAAACTGCAAATAAAAACAAACTCCATAAATATGTTTGAAAGTGTGTTTATTGAAAATGCTAAAAGAAAGATTATGCAAAGCAAAAAAATTACAAACTTTTCCCAGATTTTAACCCTCTCCCAACCTCCCCATTTTTTTTTTTAAATTCCCTCATACCGGACATCTACGACTCCATCCTTTGATCCAACTTCCTGGTCCTCTGTTTCGTTTTCTTCTATATTAAAGCCATTGGGGCCTAAACCAAAAAGGGGCAAAAAAAAAAAAAAAAAAAAAAAAGGTGCTCTGGGACTCCCATTATTTTTGTTCTGATAAATTTGAATCCTGGAAACTCTGCTCCCGTTCCCGAGCATCCATCCTTGCCTATCCCTTCCCTAATCGATCCACTCATCCAGCTCCAAGGATTGGGATCCATTGAGCCACTCCTCCAATCAAAACCTTGAAATACCAGGAAGAAAATCAGAGGCAGACCGTTAGAATAAAATGTCAAGAGTTTTGGGCCTTTTTTTTTTTTCCACTGAACACTCAAAAAGACTAAAGAAAAAAAAAAAACTTTCAAAATTCCTGATTTCAAAGCATTTTTTTAACCAATGAGGATGCTCAAAACTGGGACGCTTTTAATACAAAGCAGTTTTTGTCGTTTTTTTTCTTTACATTTGACAGCAAGGATTACACTTACATCGCAACACTTGATTTAGGACTGCTTATTCTGTCAGAAACCAGAGTAGCATGTTACAGACTGTCTTAACAAAGTACAGTAACACATATCTTTGTTAAATAACATGCATAACATGGCAACCTGTCAAAATGTTCAGTTTATGGAATATGAAGCATACCATTGCCTCGACCTGATTGGTCCTAGATGTCCTATCCTCCTCCTAGATGTCCTATTTGTATCCTGACCATACAAATGAAATGTGCTCCACAATGGTTTTATTCCAAATCACTTTAATCCTTCTCCTCAGATGTCTAAAGGAAGACACAAGGGTAAAATACAGTTAAGTATCGGGCTTCAAAAAAAAATTTAAAAAAAATACAGCCCACCCCACATTTATCCAAAGAGAAGCTAGTAAAATTTTTAAAAAACAAAAAAAAATTCAGATTAACACTTCCAAAAACATTGAGTGCAGCTGTCACAACTCAACATTTTTGAAGTTTCACCACAGCACATCTTGTAATGTTCAAAATCTGAGATGACGTAAAGAAGGGGAGAGAAGGAGAAAATGAAAGGGGGAAAAGCAGAGAGAGAGAGAGAGGAGAGAGGGAGTGGAGGGTACACATACACACCAAGATCATCCACAAGGACACCAGGACAAGAAATGCAAAAAAAATTTAAAAATCAATAGCTGACATCTGGATAAACTTAGAGGTAAAAAACAGAAGGGAATACATCAGAAGGTGGAGGAGGGAGGGGAGGAAAACAAAACAAAACAAAAAAATAAACCATTGATGGCGGCAAAGGTTTAAGAGCGGGAACGAGAGCGGCTGTGACGGGGCGAGTAGCGGGGAGATCCTCGGCCACGGCCTCGGGAATTGCTGCGGCTGCGGCTGGCGCTGCGACTGCGGCTCCGGCTTCTGCTGCCACGGCTGCGGGAGCGTGATCGTCCGTAACTCGGGCTGCGGGGACCGTCTAATTTCACACGAATGTAAGCAGTCTCTCCCTGGCGGACAAAAGAGAACTTGACATTGAAAAGGCAACATTCCTGCCTCTGGCCGAAGTTACAGACGGGCAACGATAAGGGCTGGGTGTCGGCGTGCGACTAAAGGAACACTTCGTTACGATACTCACCGCGACGCGGCAAAGAATCATCACTATCCATGACAGATCATCAAAACCCCGTACACATACCTCATGGGAGCGGAATTTGGTGTTGTCCAGCTTTCGGACGGCATAGGTCATGTCCTCTTTGCGCACAAACTCTACAACTCCGGTTCCGTCCCTGTAAACGTCGGCGTAGCACACGTCGCCCGCCTCGCGCATGTGGTCCTTCAGGTCCTGCCAGCTGCCGCTCTGAGGAAGACCTGGACACAAGGACAACACGCAAGGGTCCAACTTAGAAAAGGTACAACAGTGAAGACTGGAATATTTTTATTGTGATAAAACATATTTTTGAGAGGCTAGTGCACCTAGTAGGGCTGAAACGATTCCTCGAATGATTCAAGTACCTCGATTACTAAAATATTCGTTTACAACAGCCCTAGCATCTAGACAAGGTGCCTGTTCAATGATTAAAAACAAATTTTTGGTTTTTGAAGATTGAATGTTTTGGAAAATCTGGATTGTTTTTTCCCCCACCACACCAAGTGGTGCTACTGCTACTATAATATAGTCAAAGTAGCAGGAACATGCAGCAGTAAATTTTATGAACTACAACATGAACAACATAAAACAAAGAAAATTTACGTCTGAACATAATTTCAAGATTTTCTTCTGGTAAAATTGTGTCTTTATTCTGTCAACATGACTTTTTTCTTGTAATTAAACAAAACTTGTCATAGCCTGGTCCTAATACTCCGTCAACACAAATAACTTTGTATAACTTTTCTTCTGGTTAACTTAGAAAGAGAGCTATTATTGTTACAGGTTAGTTTTCTAAACTACAAAAAAGTAACCGTTAGGGATGCTCAAATATGAAAAATTGGACTGACGTTCATATCTGGTAGTAACACTGGTGTTATGCCAGATTTACCAATATTTTATTATATAAAATTTTTTTATCCGATTACTTGATCCGATTACTAAAATATTCATTTACAACAGCCCTACTACAGAGAGTCTCCTTTTCATATGACACGGTGAGTGACAGTGCAGTTACAGGTCATCATATTTATTACAGTAAAGCTGCTCTATTTGATACTGCACACGCTGATGTAGTGAGGATGACAAATCTGCAGTAAATTATGCAGCCGTCGCCAACATGCATCTAGACTTGAAGCACTAATTGCGACAGATTATTTTGAGCCTCACATTTAAAGGCCAGAGACACACAGGACCAACCATGCACACACTCATACCCAACGGAAACCTGGGGAGAAAATTCTCCCAACAGTCACGTTTATGGACTGTGGCAGAAAGTTGGAAAAACCCCAGGCATGCACATTGTTTGACATAGAGTCCAGCTTACATTTGTGATAAAAGAAAATGCAAAATCTCCCAAAAACAATGTTTGAATTCTTGTGACTTAGTCTAGCTAAGGTATTGGACCAGACCTTAACCTTACAAAGAAACACGTTTTCACTATTGAAGCCAAATCAATATTTAAAATAAATAAATGATCTCATATTATGTTACTGCTCTCTATTAACTCAATATGTACAATTTTCATAGATATACAACATAAATCACTTTAATCGCTTCTACATACCAACTCCCAGCAGAGAGATAAAGGACTCTTTCATGGCTCCTGTGATGCATTCAGTGTTAGTCAGAATCATGTAGTTTCAAGTCAGAAAAAAAAGTTGAGGCTTTATTTCTGACCATAAACTCAGCTTTAGGGTTTATTTGACCATTTTAATTATTTCACTGTATATATGTAAGAATTATTAAATTAGTAGGTTTTACTTAACACACAGAACAAAAAGTGTTTTTAAAAGCTTAATTTAAAACGTTTACCTCTGCATGCATTTAAGATCTGCTTTATCTTACTATAACACCATGAAATCAATGTTATTTATTGGATAGCAGCACTTTTGGCATTTAATACTAGCTACAAGACAAGCAAAAAAAAATTGTATTTCTCTTAATTTTACACTTTCAAGTATTGAGGGACAATTTTTGGAAATGAGGATGTCCAATACCATGTGCATTATTGATTTACACAGAAAAAAACTTTCAGAAATTATACTTACTGTGTTATACTTGCTAGTTTTCATATGTTTTTTTTAAAATGTGAGATACCTATATTGGATTTTGAACTATAGCACTTTTGTAAATAGTATCCCAACTAAAGATTACTTCATCAAAATCACTGGGAAGACTTTCACTGGGAAGTCTTAATATACCAGTTACAGAATGTCACAATGGTACTTCATTCAACCCTTAACATGGTGTTTTACTGAGTAAAGAGACAATAAGCAACAAAGCGTATTGCTCATTTACCTGACACAACGACCCGGTACTCTGAGCGCCTGGATGGAGGTCCATATCTCCCCCTGGGTGCTCCACCGATGCCCCCATACCCGCCTCTGGAGCCTCTGCCGCTCCGTGGGAACTCCACCCGCAGTCTGTAGCCGTCGTAGTCGTACCCATCACGTCCGTAGACCGCGTCGTCGGCGTCCCTGTTATTAGAAAACAGGAACATATCATGAAACCCATTGAGAGCGTTGATGCCGACAGCATTGCATGGTAAATACTTGGGACGGGTCGTCGCCATGTTAATGTTTCTTAATCCACGTTGGAGACCAGCAAATCACATAATGAAATTCAATATAAGAAATTGACACGAGGCTGCGCAGAAATTACACTGCCGCCAAAATGGCGCAATTAAATGTATGGATGTGCATTAGGAGAGGCTGTAGATGTATGGAAAAGTGTTACGATTTCAACAACATTTATAACAGAGTATATATAGTATGTGGTGCGACAGGACAGCCGTGTATACTTTGTGAATTTAGGAACAAGTGAAAACACATGAAAGGCGAAACCACGTTTGGTAAAGAGAACAATGCACGTCCAGGAAATAGCCGGATCCCCGGATCAACGCGTTGACAACACAATGGCATTGGTTACGGCTCGGTCGGCTAGCTGCTGCTAGCGCCTCACCTCGGGTCTTCGAACTCGATGAAGGCGAACGGCGGACCTCCTCTGCGGTTCTTTAGGTCGATATCTCGGATCGTTCCGTACTTGTAGAACACGTCCTCCACATCTTTGGTGCGAATATCCGGCGGGAGATTTCCCACGTAAATTCGGCAATCATTGTTCCCAGCGGGGCCTCGCACAACACCCGACATGGCTGCTGCTAACTTTAAAAAAAAAAAAACTACGGACGGCGGGTTGTTTGCAAGCTTCAAAACTATGGCGTCCAAAAACACCTAGAAAACCTAGTGACTCTAAAATCAAGGATATGGAAAGAGAAACTAATCAGAAAAATGTGTAGAAAAACCTAATATCGCGCCTAATATCTCTTGAAAAGACAAATGTCTTGAAAAGTGAGGATCACTTCTCAGTGCTTCTTTAGTGATACGCCCATTAAAACACACTTCTGCCAGACCTGACACATCCGCCATAGAAACTAGTCCAGTGAAAATAAATACCACAAAAGTCACCGGTCTGATGGATTTAAATTTAAGTGAAAATAATAAGAATAAGAATATAATTAATTATAAAGATAATTAATTCGTCACTGGCTTATTGTGTGCAATGCATAAAAAAGGTCATAAAAAATTTATCTAATTTATGAAATATGAAGTCTTGGATGATTCTACAGTACTTACAGCACCTCTCAAAAGCATTCTTACTCTCTGAATTTTTTCACAGGTTTTCATACTATTACCGCAGACTGTGATGTATTTTATTTCCCAGATTTTATGTGATGTAGCAGAAAAATGATGAAAGATTTTCAAAAACTTTAAAATACTGTAACTATAGAAAAAATTGTGGGCATTTTGACATTCAATTTAATTCAAAAATACTTTCCTTCTCCCAAAGGGAACCTAAATGTTACTGTAACCCATACTACACTTGGATAATATGGGTTTAGAAAAAAACTGTTAAATACTGTTGTTGACCTTCATTTATAGGCCAGCAGAATCTGTTAATAGATAGTCAATAAGGCTTTAGGGCAAACAGGTCAACAGCAATTGCATTGATGGAGTTAACCAAAGAAATCACAAACTGTTTAGACAAGAAGAAAGTGTTAGGAAATGTTATAGATTTGCAGAAAGCATTTGACATTGATAATAATATATTTTAAATATGTTTTTTATTATTATTGTTTAAGGCAAAACAAATTAAAGCTACTAAGTGTAATCCAACAATTAACGCAAAATAGTGAAAAACAATATTAATTCAACAAGTCTTACCAACAGACCCGGTTCAATACGAAGTCCCCAAATTAGCTAGTTAGGTAGTTCTTCAACCACCACATCATTACTGACCTTACTTTTATGTTATCATAATTTTTATGTCCTTAATTTAATACAACTTGTTTTACAACATTTGATTTCTATAGTAATTATAGTAACCCATCTCAGAAGATAACAAAGGGTGAAGCTGAAAGGGATCAGACAGGATTGTCCTTTCTGCCTCGTTTGTTCAGTAGATAGTAATTTCAAGCTTCTTTTTTTTTTTTTTGGTCTGATTATATTTATTTCAGGTGTTTTTCCAAAAACACATCTTAACTTTTACAAGTAAGCTGGAGAGAAAAGTTGAAAACCTTTTATGTTTTCTTTCTTTAGTATGTCCAGACAATTTAGTACCAATTTATTTATTTTACAAAAATGCGTAGTGTCATGTTTTAATATGCAACAACTACTTAGTCTTTAAATTAAATTCAAACATGACAACCACAGGTGTCTGGTCTGTTTAGCAGTATATAACATATGGCTTATATAACTTGATGTTTTCTGAGCTTTTCGAGTTGCTTTCAACTCATTTCTGCTTACAACTCAATAAACTCTGATTCCACAAACTTGAGAAGATGCAGTAAGGTGGTTTTACTTTTAACAAAAGTGACTTTACTTTTAACAAATGTTGTTTTCCTGTGTTTTTACACATACGATAAAGATATCATGAATGTTTAACTGTGTTTTAAAGATTCTCTATTTACACATAATCCACTTCACATCTGAAGTGCTGTGGTTCCACCTGTTCAACACAAGAGGGCGCTCACTCCCAAATGATCAGTTATGCAAACAGGCAGCAAGAAAGATTGTCACAAACTGAAAACTCCTCCGCACCAGTAGGAATTTAGCCAGGATTCTTCACTGTTTAATCGGAATTAAAATATATTTTGCAGAAACTGTATTTTAGTGTATAGTCAAAACAGGTAATTAAAACGGCATTATTTATAAATATACTAAAAAAAATTTTTTTTTCAAAATGTTAAATGAGAAACTTTATGATCAAACTAAGTCTATATAATAAGTAAAAGTATAAGTATATACTTGAATTTATTTATATATAGTATATTGTAGTTTAGTTTTAAATTAGTAATTGCTTTACATACCAATGACAGTGATCTTGTGATGTAATGTAGACTATGTTAAATAGACATTTACAAGAAGAAGTGTTGCTTGGATTCCTATTCTGAATATTTCACAAACTGGAAGTATATGTAGGCCCATTTCTTTGTTAATCATTAGCTGCTTACTATGTCAGAATAAGTGCCCACTAATCACTTCATATTAAGTTGGGAAAGTGGTGTTAGTCTGCTGTTGCATTGGCCTATTTTTATTGATTTTATTGCTGATAAAATAGGGATGCACCTATCTGAACATTTGGGCCAATATATATTACTAATGCTGTTATAACCAGTATTACCTTACTCTGATGACACTGTGGTAAATTATCTCACTGCCTTAATTGCTTCTCTCCTTAAATTAGACACCCCAAAATCCTGCTGGGGGGACTGAGTGTGTTGTTTGCTCAGGGCACCAAACAGGTTAGTACTGCCCCTGTTCACAAATGTAATTTATTTCACAAATGTAATTTATTTAAATCTCATACTGATAATTATCCTGTTTAATATGTTCTTATTATACCGAGTTATTCTTTCACAACAAAAAACGTGCCATTCCATAAACAAATCAGACTTCAACCGACAAGCATTTTTATTGCATTTGATGTTTATTGTACAGAGTCATATTCCTATGACTGAGAGCCTGATGCATTCAGAGGTCAGCAGGGAGCGCAGGGGCTCGTTAGCTCAAAGCTAATGCCAGGCGTTATTGTTTTTACCTCTGAACAACCAGTGCTAACCGCTAAGCAAAGCACGTTCATTCAACTCAGAGAAGCAATAGAGATTTTCAGACAAGGGGATGAAGAGATTCATCCGTTTGATCACATAATTAGCAACTGACACCATTTGATGTAAACTGTAGTCCGTGCTATCAGGTCAATATTCTCATAGGATTAAAGAATTGACTGTTTGAGCACTGCATTACTTTACACACACATTATGCAGAGGAAGTAGACATTTCCTTCAGACATGAGAAGTCCTGATTACATTCCTGATTGTCTTCATTAAACATCCCAATAAAACAGTCAGCTGTTTTCATTCAACATATTCACACATCGCCTATTTCATCTAATCTAAATTTCTACTGTACTATTCACTGGGGATATAGCATAATAAATAAAACATAAAGCTTAAAAATTATGTCTTTGTTCAGTAAGCATGGCAGGAGCCGAAGATGCGATGGCCGGCTTCGCCGTAGTTATCACCGCCGCTGTATTTCCCCTGACATGCCAAACTGTTTACCTGAGAGGAATAAAATAAATAAACTCGACACAAAAAAAGGCAGCAACTTAAACCTGGCATCATAGTTGTTTTTATGTGCAGTACATATCAGGAAAAAGTACCTCTGCTCGCTTAACAAACTGCTCCGTGGCTGTTTTTTCGTTCTCCTTGTGTCCTCTCCAGGCTCTAAGGGCCGACGCCTGCAGGGCCCGGCCGAACGAGAACGTCAGGACCCAGGGCTTGGCCAGAGGGCAGTTGTTGATGGCGTTCAGGTGGACAGAGGCCTCTTCTTCACTCTGACCTCCAGACAGGAAGCAAATCCCTGCAGGGAGTAAACCATCAGCGTTTGGTGTCTTTCTGTTAGGTAAATACAGTTCTTTGCAAACGGGGATTTTACATAAAACCAGGGGTACAATGGCGTGTTTTCAAAAGAGTGTGCGTGTTTCTGGTCGGCAGTGGGTGTGGTGTGACTGACCCGGTACGGCTGGGGGAACGGTGCGGCGCATGGCGGTGACAGATGCCATTGCCACCTCCTCTGGGCTGTACTTGGTGGGGCAGCTGTGTCCAGGAGTGACCATGTTGGGTTTGAGCAGAGAGCCTTCCAGATAGACATGGTGGTCTGACATGGCTTTGTACACTGCAGCCAGAACCTGTAGCACACAAAAGGTTTGACCTGAATGTTTTTTTTTTTGTTTTTTTTTTTTGCTAAAGTCTTAAATAATTCCAAGTCCAAGTTCTTTTTTTTCCCAGCATTCCTGGGGCTCTTTTAACGCTTCAGCTGTCTGAGGAAAAAAGCTTTTGACCTTGTGTGTGGTCTGTTGGGTCACAATGAACACCGTGGCATGCACTTTATGAGTTTTTTTTTGTGTGGTTTCGGGAGCTGATGGTCTGACACGCTGCCTCTTTCCATTATCAGACTGTGACATTTGCCACGCTCCTCCTAAGCATTGTACTAAGACCACAGGAGGGTTTTCTCCATTAACGTTTTGGCATATATAAAAGAACAATATTTTTGTTATAAATATATATTCTCTATAGAACGTACCAGATTATGTGGTCCTGCCACAACAAAATTTAAGACCTACTGTATATATGATGTGTTTAAGACCAACTTGCCATTTTTTTAAGTTAATTTCAAACTTTAATTTTGGATACATACATTTAAGTCTTTTTAAGTGTCCCCGGACTTCCTGGCATTAAAAATACAAAAACCTCACCTTCTCCGTGACGTACTGGCACCGTTTCAGGTCGTGATCACCATCAGGTAAAATCTCTGGCTCAATGACGGGCACAATGCCATTCTACCCAAAACATCAAAGATTCTCAATCAATCTACACAGGTGTATCAGCCCATAAATGACGTGCATACTACCAATCCCTCTAACCTGCTGGCAGATGCTCGAGCAGCGCGCAAGAACATTTGCATTTTCTGTGATTGCCAGTTTTGATGGATTGGAGTCACTGATTTTGAGCACGCAACGCCACTTTGCAAACACAGCTCCATCCTTTTTATACTGCGCACAGCGCTCCGCCAAACCATCCAGACCTGCAGAGAAAGGTTTAAAGCTGAGCTGCAAATCCTAAAAAAAAAAATAAATAAATAAAAAAATAGAGCCGATCCATAAAGATGAGCCGGTCTGACCTTGCGTGGTGGTTTCCCCGCATGTTCCCGCCAGAGGAACGACACCTTTGTCAACCTATCG